>NW_026943288.1:0-18460 GCF_024139115.2 Armigeres subalbatus | reverse complement strand
TCAATTTTTCTTGGATGCGCATACGAAACAAGCGACAAAATAGAACCAACGACAAACCTTTTTTTGTCGGAGATAATAATGACAAAGATCCGAAATTTGTCAGCAACAAAAAAGAAGCCAATTTTGTTGCTTACTTTTCATCCCGTTATTTTACATTATATCTACAGTAAATTTCGGTTCTATGCTATCATAGTTTCTACTATTATAGCAATATTCGAGAATCTAACTATGATTACAAAATTAGCATCGTATTTTCGGACATATCAGAGCATGCCGGCCAAATGAATATTGTCATATTGTGTCCGGGTTCTGACAAAGATTTGTTGCGAGGTGCGTTTGTCAGTAACAAACTCTGTTGACGACAAAGTGTATATTGTTAGGCGTTGCTCGAATATTGATTCCCTGATTAGAGCATCAGAAGTAAATATCTAATTTGGAGTACGGAAAACTGGTGGAAAGAAACCGGCAGCTAAGATTTGTTTGATGTAGTGTAGTTGTTTAGCATTATGTAACAGGTTAGATCTTCGTCGGATGGCGTAGCAATTGAAATTGACGGAGCTTTTTCAAAATAACTATCTTAGATTTCCCCACAAACGGATCATCGGGCTTGTAATGACTCCAAGGATGGCGGTAAGGAAAAGCTCTTTATCATTGCACTTTCACAAAATCCCGCAGAATAGTACGACTTTCAAGAGTGAGCTCGGCATATCGAATGACATCTCGAGAAACAAAGAAAACATCAAGGAAAATTGCACAAGAGAAAGAAAGAATTTTCCAAACTGTGTGCATATTCTTTTGGTTTCCGATAACGACGATGATAAAATATTGAACTTTTAGGTACTCATCTCTGCCACTACACATTAAGTTTGGAGTACGGGCGTTTTGGGGCCTAGTTATCAATGTTTGGACATAAACATAACCATGTGTTGACATGATTTGTGTTTTACTTCTGAAGTAGGGTTACTGCTCCTGGACTTCATCTCATAGCTCCGAAATTGGTCTCACGAAAAACAAAGCAATGAAAAGGTATTTTGTTTGTTTATTATTTTTGTGATTTTTTTCAGCAGTGAGCATGCATGTTAGCAAAAAGAAGCGACGAAATTGGTGCGGAATTTCTTTGTTTCGCGATGAGATGAATATATGTACAGTGAGATGGAAAACGGAACAGTTCCCCTATACAAATTATCGCAGTTTGAAAAGTTCACAACAATTACCTCTCTATATTTGTTGCAAATAAAATGGAATGCAGTACTGTCTCTATCCTCTGCGGATGAGAACTTATCGCTATTCTCTTTTGTTGCTTTTTTTTTGCATTTTTAGCGACAATATTATACTCCTTGCTTGCGAGCAAAGGCGTAGGATTGCCAATCTGAAGATGGTGAGTTCGATTCTCAGTCCGGTCTAGGGTGTTTTCGGGTTGGAAGCCTTCTCGATTCCCTGGGCATAGCGTATCCATTGTACTTGCGTATCCATACACATCCATGCAATGGCGGGCATAGAAAAGCTTTCTATTAATAACTGAGGAAATGGTAATAGAATACTAAGTTGAAAAGCCGACCAAGTTCCAGCTGGAATGTAGAATCATTGAGGAAGAAGAAGAAGATACTCTTCTTAAACACCAACAATTTTATAATTAATATTTCATTGATCAGGTTCTGAATGATTTCAAAAACGTGTACGAGTGATACCTCGAGCATGGTTTTGAAGAAGCAATTGATTGAGCTTTGCTAAGATCTGGAAAAAGCTGCAGCTTCCATTCATGTCAAAGTACCATATCTTGAGTTATTATGTTTCAGATAGAGATGAGCCAGTCTAAGGCTGCAAATCTCTCTAATAAAGATAAAAAAAATAGGTTTTTGTACATATCAAACATGCTGTTTCGAGTCCATTCATTAGAATTTTCTCGAGATTTGGCAGCAAAGATCGCTTAATAATAAAGTGACCAGATTTTTCTTAGGCCAATCCGGGACATCTTATGAATTATATATTTTGATAGCGTATCATATCTTCAATGAGATTTTTCTCCTATCAACCTACACCATCCATTATGATCTTAATCGCTTGATTTCATAGAAAAAAAAATCTTAAAATCTTTGGGTTTTTTTTTCAAGTATATTTGAAATAAAAATTGACCTCGTGGCTATACGACGCCTATCGTCTGAGCATATTTTGTAGTTATATGATGAGTTATCGATAAACAAAACATTCTTCATTGGGCTACTGAATGTTGTCCGATGTCCATTGCCTTATCTAAGTGTCCAATTGAACAACCGTCGTTGGTTGAAGATGGTGAAATTGTTTGCTTTAATCTTTGTATGTTTCAAGCATTTTCTTGATTATGAAGATTTTTTTTGATCTTAGCAGATTTAAGGATACTCCAGATTTCACTCTCATTTTTTTCTAGATTCTGGAGCCGGTCTAAACTTGTCAAAATATCTCAAGACATTTTTATTTTTGTAGATAATAAAAATCCTTAATATTCCCACATTCTTCCTTTTAGTTTATTTGATTGATTAAGATTCCGGAGATTTCTGCGTTATCCAAAGACTGACAAATCAACTTAACTTTTGTTGATCGTTTAGGATGGAATCTTTAATAGTTGAGATAGCCTGGTCATCTGGTCTGCAGTTTGTCCCCGTGTATTTTTTAGTAACGAGTGAAGAGATTGCGACACGATGAATCAATTATCCTGCTGACCCCGTTTAACATCCACGGAAATTATTTGAATTCAAACATTCAAAACTTTATTCTCAAAGTTCAGTAAACCCTCTAGACTGCTTAAGTTCTCCCTTTTTCTTCTGAATAGTTCGTTCTTTTACAGATTTTCCTAAACATCTCGTTTCCTAATGATTCCATAGATTCCCAAACGTTACGGATGCTTGACATGGAATGCGGGGCGTTTTCCGGGACACCTGACAATGCGGGACAGCTAAGTTGAATCCGGGGCTGTCCCGCACAATCCGGGACGTCTGGTCACTTTACTTAATAAGTTCTGTGATCGAGTATAACAGCGATCAGACAATCATAGCATTTTACTGTACTTTTTCCAACACTGTTTGTTCATACTGCTTTCCGTTGAATACCAGGAGTCAAGTACGAGACACTGAAGACAGTCTTACTGTTAAGGTCGAAATACGTATCTAAAAAAAGGTACAATCAAGTGGTGGAATTAAATGGAATTGTACAAACTCGTCTGATGACAAGAAAAGACATTCCACTGATAGCTCAAAATAATTTTCTTATCAATAATAAAAATTCCTTCGTAAAATCCGGAACATCCGTAAAAGAGGCCAAATCCAACAATTAGCGTAACAGATCATCATTAAACAGTGACGGCGGTGTTCTTCCTTGAATTCCTCAGAAGCTCTGGAGAAGCTCATCTGGAAGTTCTTCAAGAACTTCCTCCGGAAATTCGTCCACAAGTTCCTCCGGTAATCCCTTCGGAAGTTCATCAAGTATTCCCTCGGGAAGTTCCTAAAGACATTCCTCTAGAAGTTCTTCTGAGAATTCTGAGAGTTCCTCCGCAAATCCTTCCAGAAGTTCATCAAGTAATTCTTCGGGGAGCTGCTCCGGGAACTCCACCGAACTTCTTCCGGAAGTTCCTCCGGGAATTCCTCCAGAAATTCTCAAGAAAGTATGAATCCGGAAGTTCCTCCGTGCATTCTTTTTGGAATTGGCCACTTTCATGGATGTTCCGGATCATCCGGAGTACCATTACTGTACAGCACCGAAGACTTTTGTTATTGATTGCAAACACAATTCGCCAGGATAGGAGGTTACGAAAAAATCGCGATGCTCTGAGATAAACTTATGGAATTGACCACTTTTACGGATGAACCGGAGGACCGTCTCTGTGCTGAAGTTTTGGAATTGTCCACTTTTACGGATGTTTCAAATCTTCCGAAGGATTATTTCTGCGGCATTTGTAGGATGGATCTATCTGCTGAGGGTAATAAAACCGCTATTGTTATTAAATTTGCTCGGTGTCGGGTTTTCTTATAAAGTCACTAAAATACAAACAATGTTTCATTCAAATACTTATATTTTTTTCAAATTGTTTTTCTTATTTTTTTTCTTTTTACACTTTCTCAACCGATCACTAGCACTTCTGTCACAAAACTGAATACCTTCTACTGTCTCTCCACCAGTCTCCGCTCTCTCATCCAATAATTTTTCTTTCTCACATGATGCCTCTCGGAGTTAGACACGCTAACGAATTGTCAAACACTTTTTATATATAATATTATACTAATTGAATCGCATGCTACGACAAGTTATTCATTATATTTTTTTCTGGATGTATTAAAACCAATAGTTAATATTTATCTCTGTACAATTATGCTGTACCCTACATCCTTCTTCTCTCCTACTCCTAATTATTAGATTCTAATCATGAAAATAATATCAAATGTTGGATTCTGCCGTTTAGGATTTCCAACGAAACGCCAATGCGACTTGAAACCCTGAAAAGATAAAAAGGTTAATATCCCACTTATAACAATAGTAATTTGAAACGTAACTTACCAACCAATTTGAACATCAACGACAAGAACAATTCAACTTACATCTTACTTACAACTTCGTATCTCTTGTTTACATGTTCTAACTCTGTGCTCAAGACAACCACTGACCTTTGTTATGCAATCATGGAAAGAGCTTACCAGGCTCTGAAAAATCGATCCTGCATCAAAATCAGAAAAATATCAACAAACATCTCCGCATCTCTTGTTTACATGTTTCAACTCTGCGCTCAAAACAACCACTGTTCTTCGTTATGTAATCATGTATAGAGCTTACCAGGCTCTGAAAAAATCAATCCTGCATCAATATCAGAAAAAAATATCGACAAACATCTTCACATATTTTGCTTACATGTTCTAATTCTATAATTAGGACAACCACTGATCTTTGTCATGCAATCATAGATAGAGCTTACCATGCTCTGAAAAGATCAATCTTGCATCAAAATCAGAAAAATGTCAACAAACATCTCCACATTTGCATCAAAATCAGAAAAATATCAACAAACATCTCCGCATCCCTTGTTTACATGTTCTAACTCTGCGCTCAAGACAACCACTGATCTTCGTTATGTTATCATGTATAGAGCTTACCAGGCTCTGAAAAAATCAATACTGCATCAATATCAGAAAAAAATATCAACAAACATCTTCACATCTTTTGCTTACATGTTCTAATTCTATACTTAAGACAACCACTGATCTTTGTCATGCAATCATGGATAGAGCTTACCAGGCTCTGAAAAATCAATCTTGCATCCTAATCAGGAAAATATCAACAAACATCTTCGTATCTGTTGTTTACATGTTCTAACTCTGTGCTCAAGACAACCACTGATCTTTGTCATGCAATCATGGATAGAGCTTACCACGCTCTGAAAAATCAATCCTGCATCAAAATCAGAAAATATCAACAAACATCTCCGCATCTCTTGTTTACATATTCTAACTCTATACTTAAGACAACCACTGATCTTTGTCATGCAATCATGGATAGAGCTTACCAGGCTCTGAAAAAATCAATCTTGCATCAAAATCAGAAAAATATCATCAAACATCTCCGCATCGTTTGCTTACATGTTCTAACTCTTTACTTAAGCCAGCTACTGATCTTTGTTATGCAATCATGGATTGAGCTTACCAGGCTCTGAAAAATCAATCCTGCATCAATATCAGAAAAAAGTATCAACAAACATCTCCGCATCTCTTGTTTACATGTTCTAAGATTAAGATTAAGACATCCACTGATCTTTGTCATGCAATCATGGATAGAGCTTACCAGGCTCTGAAAAATCAATCTTGCATCAAAATCAGAAAAATATCAACAAACATCTCCGCATCTCTTGTTTACATGTTCTAACTCTATACTTAAGACAACCACTGATCTTTGTCATGCAATCATGGATAGAGCTTACCAGGCTCTGAAAAATCAATCCTGCATCAAAATCAGAAAAATATCAACAAACATCTCCGCATCTCTTGTTTACATGTTCTAACTCTATACTTAAGACAACCACTGATCTTTGTCATGCAATCATGGATAGAGCTTACCAGGCTCTGAAAAATCAATCTTGCATCAAAATCAGAAAAATATCAACAAACATCTCTGCATCTCTTGTTTACATGTTCTAGCTCTATACTTAAGACAGCCACTGATCTTTGTCATGCAATCATGGATAGAGTTTACCAGGCTCTGAAAAATCAATCTTGCATCCTAATCAGGGAAATATCAACAAACATCTCCGCATCTCTTGTTTACATGTTCTAAGATTAAGATTAAGACATCCACTGATCTTTGTCATGCAATCATGGATAGAGCTTACTAGGCTCTGAAAAATCAATCTTGCATCAAAATCAGAAAAATATCAACAAACATCTTCGCACTGGTCTTTGTCATGGTCTACACAGATGTATAAGACATCAGAGACATACCAACCCACTCGAAGATTGAATTTACTTTTAATTGATACACACCGAGGACGTACTAAGTCGTTCGAAAGTTGTGTTGTTTTTAATTGTTCCGAATCGTACCAACCTACCCGAAGATTGGATTTACTTCCAACTGATTCACCCAGATCAAACGTCTGCTCGCATGTAGAAGACACCGAGGATGAACCAACTCGCTCGAACGTTGGGTTTGCTTTCAATTGTTTCGCATCGTACCAACCCATTCGAAGATTGGATTTACTTTCAACTGATCCACCCGGATCAAACGTCTGCTCGCATGTGGAAGACATCAGAGACGTACCAACCCACTCGAAGATTGGATTTACTTTCAACTGATCCACCCGGATCGAACGTCTGCTCGCATGTAGAAGACATTAGAGACGTACCAACCCACTCGAGGATTGAATTTACTATCAACTGATCCACCCGGATCAAACGTCTGCTCACATGTAGAAGACATCAGAGACTTACCAACCCACTCGAGGATTGGATTTACTATCATCTGATCCACCCGGATCAAACGTCTGCTCGCATGTAGAAAACACCGAGGACGTACCAACTCGCTAGAAAGTTGGGTTTGCTTTCAATTATTTCGCATCGTACCAACCCACTCGAAGATTGGGTTTACTTCCAACTGATCCATCCGGATCGAACGTTTACTCAAATGTAGAAGACATCAGAGACGTACCAACCCACTCGAAGATTGGATTTACTTTCAACTGATCCACCCGGATCAAACGTCTGCTCGCATGTAGAAGACATCAGAGACGTACCAACCCACTCGAGGATTGGATTTACTATCATCTGATCCACCCGGATCAAACGTCTGCTCGCATGTAGAAAACACCGAGGACGTACCAACTCGCTCGAAAGTTGGGTTTGTTTTCAATTGTTCCGCATCGTACCAACCTACTCGAAGATTGGGTTTACTTTCAACTGATCCACCCGGAATACACTTTCACTGATTTTTCTTTAAATTGATCCACATTCGATTGATTATAAATGTTAACTTTCAAAATGTCATAAATTGCAAGATATTTTACCCAAATGGTATTTCCATGTAAACTAGCGCCGCCAATTGGCTGGTTACCAAACCATACTAATCTCCAACACAACGTTATCGATCTTCCGAACAACTTTGTTATGTGTTACCACTTCCAAAATCTCATTTCATGTAAACTAGCGCCGCCAAGTGGCTGATTTTTAAACCATACTAACCTCCAACACAACGCCTACAACCCTTCCAACAAATTTTGTCATTGAAGTCAATTTCCAAATTCTCATAAATTGCGAGATATCTTACCCAAATGGTTTTTCCATAAAAAACTAACGCCGCCAAGTGGCTGATTTCCAAACCATACTATTCTCCAACACAACGCTTTCGACCTTCCGAACAACTTTGTCATTGAAGTCAACTTCCAAAATCTCATAAATTACTAGATATCTAACCTAAATAGTGTTTTCATATAAACTAGCGCCGCCAAGTGGCAGATTTTCAAACAATACTAACCTCCAACACAACGCTATCGACCTTCCGAACAACTTTGTTATATGTTACAACTTCCAAAATCTCATAAATTGCGAGATATCTTATCCAAATGGTGTTATCACATAAACTAGCGCCGCCAAGTGGCTGATTTTCAAACCATACTCATCTCCAATACAACTTTATCGATCTTCCGAACAATTTTGTAATATATGACAACTTCCAAAATCTCATAAACTGCAAGATATCTTACCCAAATGGTATGTCCATATAAACTAACGTCGCAAAGTGGCAGATTTCCAAACCATACTAATCGCCAACACAACGTTATCGACCTTCCGAACAACTTTGTTATATGTTACAACTTCCAAAGTCTCATAACTGCGAGATATCTAATCCAAATGGTATTATCATATAAACTAGCGCCACCAAGTGGCTGATTGTTAAACCATACTAATCTCCAACACAACGTTATCGATCTTCCGAACAACTTTGTCATTGAAATCAACTTCCAAAATCTCATAAATTACTAGACATCTAACCCAAATGGTGTTATCATATAAACCAGCGCCGCCAAGCGGCAGATTTTCAAATCATACTAATCACCAACACAACGTTATCGACCTTCCGAACAACTTTGTTATATGTGACAACTTCCAAAATCTTATAAATTGCAAGATATCTTACCCAAATGATATTGCCACAGAAACTAGCGCCACAAAGTGGCAGTTTTCCAAACCATACTAATCTCCAACACAACGTTATCGACCATCCGAACAACTTTGTTATATGTTACAACTTCCTAAATCTCATAAATTGTGAGATATCTTAACCAAATGGTTTTTCTCATATAAACTAGCGCCACCAAGTGGCAGATTTCCAAACCATACTAATCGCCAATCCAACGTTATCGACCTTACGAACAACTTTGTTATATGTTACAACTTCCAAAATCTCATAAATTGCGAGATATCTAACCCAAATGGTGTTATCATATAAACTAGCGCCACCAAGTGACTGATTTTTAAACTATACTAATCTCCAATACTACGTTATCGATCTTTCGAACAACTTTGTCATTGAAGTCAACTTCCAAAATCTCATTAATTGCTAGACATCTAACCCAAATAGTGTTTTCATATAAACCAGCGCCGCCATGTGGAAGATTTTCAAACCATACTAATCGCCAACATAACGTAATCGACCTTCCGAACAACTTTGTTATATGTTACAACTTCCAAAATCTCATAAATTGCGAGAAATCTTTCCCAAATGGTATTTCCATATAAACTAACGCCGCCAAGTGGCAGTTTTCCAAACCATACTAATCTCCAACACAACGTTATCAACCATCCGAACAACTTTGTTATGTGTTACAACTTCCAAAATCTCATAAATTGTGAGATATCTAAACCAAATGGTTTTCTCATATAAACTAGCGCCACCAAGTGGCAGATTTCCAAACCATACTAATCGCCAACACAACGTTATCGACCTTCCGAATAACTTTGTTATATGTTACAACTTCCAAAATCTCATAATTGCGAGATATCTTACCCAAATAGTGTTTTCATATAAACCAGCGCCGCCAAGTGTCAGATTTTCAAACCATACTACTCGCCAACATAACGTAATCGACCTTCCGAACAACTTTGTTATATGTTACAACTTCCAAAATCTCATAAATTGTGAGATATCTAAACCAAATGGTTTTTCTCATATAAACTAGCGCCACCAAGTGGCAGATTTCCAAACCATACTAATCGCCAACACAACGTTATCGACCTTCCGAACAACTTTGTTATATGTTACAACTTCCAAAATCTCATAATTGCGAGATATCTTACCCAAATAGTGTTTTCATATAAACCAGCGCCGCCAAGTGTCAGATTTTCAAACCATACTACTCGCCAACATAACGTAATCGACCTTCCGAACAACTTTGTTATATGTTACAACTTCCAAAATCTCATAAATTGTGAGATATCTAAACCAAATGGTTTTTCTCATATAAACTAGCGCCACCAAGTGGCAGATTTCCAAACCATACTAATTGCTAACACAACGTTATCGACCTTCCGAACAACTTTGTTTTATGTTACAACTTCCAAAATCTCATAATTGCGAGATATCTAACTCAAATAGTGTTTTCATATAAACCAGCGCCGCCAAGTGGCTGATTTTCAAACTATATCAAACAAAAACTCAAAAATTGCAAAATATCTTACCCAAATGATATTGCCATAGAAACTAGCGCCACCAAGTGACTGATTTCCAAACCATACTAATCTCCAACACAACGTTATCGACCATCCGAACAACTTTGTTATGTGTTACAACTTCCAAAATCTCATAAATTGTGAGATATCTAAACCAAATGGTTTTTCTCATATAAACTAGCCAAAAGATATTTTAGTTACTAGATAAAGATTGTCGCTTCGGTTCCCTTTGTTCTGCTGTCCGAAACATGTGTGGTACATACCTGTCAAATCGTATGGATTTTCCTTCTTTGACATTTAGCTCCCCTATCCTCGCCAGCAAAAGATGTTTCGGACAGCGACGACAGCGACAATCTTTATCTAGTAACTAAAATATCTTTTAACTAGCCCCACCAAGTGGCAGATTTTCAAACCATACTAATCGCCAACACAACGTTATCGACCTTCCGAACAACTTTGTTATATGTTACAACTTCCAAAATCTCATAAATTGCGAGAAATCTTTCCCAAATGGTATTTCCATATAGACCAGCGCCGCCAAGTGGCTGATTTTCAAACTATACTTATCTCCAACACAACGATATCGACCTTCTGAACAACTTTATTATAGATGTCAAATTTCAAAATCTCATAAATTTGACCTTCTGAACAACTTTATTATAGATGTCAAATTTCAAAATCTCATAAATTTGAAGTCATGACAATAATATTCTGCATTTGTTGCATTCTGTGCCGTTGTCATATTCTGTCGGAATTTTCAACAACCCTGTATACATATCAAAGCTTTGTCACCAGCTCAATGCAACCAAACAAACTTATCTCAAGCATATACCGGTTAAATACAAAAGAAAACAAAGAAACTTACTTGAAAAATGCGGCAACTGCAAAACCTCATTTGCCGGAGCGTCGCGTCAGCCGAAAAATAAATCCAAAAAATGGTCGCCAAGCACAATCACTAATTTAATAAATTAAAAACACTGGGGAGCGTAGATTCATTTTACCGACTTTGCCATTGTCGGGTTTTCTTATAAAGTCACTAAAATACAAACAATGTTTCATTCAAATACTTATATTTTTTTCAAATTGTTTTTCTTCACCTGTCATAAGACGAGTTTAAACAATCCCATTGAATTCCACCACTTAATTGTATCCTGACAAGATACGTATTTCGACCTCAACAGTAAGGCCGTCTTCAGTGTCTTGTACTTGACTCGACTTCTTCTGTTTTTCTTATTTTTTTTCTTTTTACACTTTCTCAACCGATCACTAGCACTTCTGTCACAAAACTGAATACCTTCTACTGTCTCTCCACCAGTCTCCGTTCTCTCATCCAATAATTTTTCTTTCTCACATGATGCCTCTCGGAGTTAGACACGCTAACGAATTGTCAAACAATTTTTATATATAATATTATACTAATTGAATCGCATGCTACGACAAGTTATTCATTATATTTTTTTCTGGATGTATTAAAACCAATAGTTAATATTTATCTCTGTACAATTATGTTGTACCCTACACTCGGTACGAGACGATCAATGTAAAACAAAGGTGCGGCCTGCCTGCGGGCCGGTGAAAGTGAAAGCTCATATTAAATAAATTTTATTGTGTGACAAGTAAATTAAGTTAAAAAACGCCCAAAATGCTGAGCACCACTGCTCTGGGTGAACTTTTGGAATTGGCCACTTTCACGGATGTTCCGTATCTTCCGGGGGACCGTTTTGGTGGCATTTGGAGGTCACAGAAGATTTTCATTATTGAATGTATCCATAACTCGTCAGGATATATTATTATGAAAAAAATTACAAAGCTCTGGGACGAACTTTTGGAATTGGCCATTTTCACAGATTTTCCAGATCTATCGGAGTACCGTTTCTGGGACATTTAGGGGTCACAGAAGACTTTCACTATTGATTGCACGTACAATTTGTCAAAATGGATGCTTACGAAAAAATCACGAAGCTCTGGGATGAACTTTTGGAACTGGCCATTTTACGGTTGTTTCGGATCTTCCGGAGAACCATTTATGGTGTATTTGGAGGTCACAAAAGACATTTACTATTGTTTGCACCCACAATTTGCCAGAATGAATGGTTACGAAAAAATCGCGAAGCTCGCGAGATTAACTTTTAGAATTGGCCAATTTTATGGAAGTTCCGGATCTTCCAGAGGACTTTCCGATGACCGTTTGAGGGATAAATTTGCCCAGAAATGGCATATACAATATAACAAATACATTAGGGATTATCAGAGCACATATTTGCAAGCAATTTTATTTTTCATAACAAGTAGCTCGAAATTTTTTTGCCAAATTGAGAAGCTCAAACAGTACCTCTTTAGTACAGGTTCCCGGGGACTAGAGAGGTCAATTTGGATGAATCACCCCATGGTCTTGTTCTAGAAACCTACAGCTTTCATTTGGTGCTAAAGATCGAAAATCGGTTAAAAAGAGTATGCAGGGAAGGGTCATAGACCATAATACTCTTTGTGACTCAAGGTTATAAGTTACTTAATTCAGGATGGACGGATAGGGATTTCGGCCTAGTTTATTCCAGCTGCTTATTCGGGCGTTTGACGTTGGAAACGGGTTATCGTGGCGTTGGGCTCGATTTTGGTTGAGCAGGGAGCATCTTCCGGATGGCCAGGGCTTCATGGTACACGGAACAGAAAAACAGAATCGAACAAGAAACAACAGATAAACGCGAGCATTAGACTTTGATATCAGCCGAGCAAAGAAAGGCATATATTACTTACTTACTTATGGATCCTGTACACCTCCGGTGGTGCAAACGGCCGACTTGAAAGATCTCCATCCTGAGCGTTGCCCGGCTATCGCTTTAACCTGTTGCCAGGTTAGATTTCGGTCGACTTCTTTTATTTCTTTATTGAGGCTTCGCCGCCATGAGTCTCTGGGTCTGCCTCTGCTGCGATGTCCCGCTGGGTTCCAGTCTAATGCTTGTTTACAGATTTCGTTTCCGCCCCTACGTAGAGTGTGGCCGACCCAGCCCCACTTCCGATCCTGAATTTCTGTTGCTATCGGCCTCTGGTGACAACGACGATGGAGCTCGTTGTTTGAGATCCAGTTGTGAGGCTACAGGCCCGAATTATATACCGCAGGCATCTGTTAATGAACACCGGCAGCCGTTGAGTGTTCTCCACTGATACACACCATGTTTCGCTAGCGTATAACAGCAAAGATTTCACGTTAGAGTTGAAAATTCGTATTTTGGTGCGTTCACTTAGCTGCCTGTGTTTCCAGATATTTCTTAAACTCGCAAAGGCAGCCCTTGCTTTCTTGATCCGTGCGCCTATGTCGATCTTGGTACCGCCGTCTGACGCCATCTGGCTACCAAGATATTGGATGCTTTCAACATTCTCCACTGGTTGCCCGGCTACTGTGAAACTGGAAGGAGTCACCGTGTCCAACGATTTGGTTTTGTTGACGTCGAAGACTAAACCTGCCGAGGAGGAGAGCTCGGCAAGGTCGTTGAGCTTACTGTGCATATCAGAGCGCCGTTGCGCCAGGAGTGCAACGTCATCAGCCAATTCGAAGTCGTTTAGGTGCTCCATGGTTATAGGCTGCCATAACAGCCCGCGGTTTGGTTCACGGTCTATCGCATCTACCAGAATCTCATCGATTACGATGAGGAACAGTAACGGTGATAGAATACATCCTTGCCACACACCAGCTACGACCCGGATAGGGTCGGACAGGACCCCATTGTGCAGCACTCTACACGAAAAGGCCTTGTACTGTGCTTCGATTAGGCCGATGATTTTCTCAGGAACTCCCTTGCGTCTCAGGGCGCCCCACATATTCTCGTGAATGAGACAGTCGAAAGCTTTTTCGTAGTTGATGAATACCAAGTAAAGGGACTCTTGGAATTCGTTGACCAGCTCCAGAATTATGCGGAGCGTGACAATACGGTTCACACAGGATCTTCCAGCACGGAATCCGGCTTGCTGCCGCCGGAGAGTCGCATCGATCTTCTCCTGAATCCGGGCTAGGATAATTTTGCACAGAACTTTGAGAACGGTACACAGCAACATAATGCCTCGCCAGTTATCGCATACAGTCAGGTCACCCTTCTTGGGCACCTTCACTAAGATACCTTGCATCCAGTCGACCGGGAAAGTTGCGGTGTCCCAGATATTACGAAATAAACGATGCAGTAGTTGAGCGGATGTCATGGGGTCAGCTTTGAGCATCTCGGGTGATATGCGGTCGACCCCTGGAGCTTTATTCGATTTCATGCTTTGGATGGCTGTTGTAATCTCTAGCAGTGATGGAGCTTCGGTATTGACGCATGTTATACGTCGGATCCTAGGCAGATCATGCCGAGGTGGTGATGGCCTGGCTGGCACTTGAAAAAGTTGTTCGAAGTGCTCGAACCAGCGTTTCAGCTGGTCAGTTGGGTCGGTCAATAACTGATCATTCGCGTCTTTCACAGGCATCGTTGCATTCATCTTCGCCCCACTTAAGCGTCGTGAGATATCGTAGAGGAGGCGAATGTCCCCGGTTGCGGCGGCTCTCTCTCCTTCGTCGGCCAGAGAGTCTGCCCACGCTCGCTTGTCCCGTCGACATGAGCGTTTTACTTCCTTCTCAAGAGCCGCGTATCGTTGACGGGCTAAGACTTTGGCTCCTCTGGTTTTCGATCGCTCTATCGCGGCTTTGGCTTCTCTTCGCTCCTCTATCTTCCTCCAGGTCTCATCGGTGATCCATTGTTTTCTCTGGGTGCGTAGCTCCCCCAGATTGTTCTCGCTGGTGGCGATGAAGGCATTCTTGATGGCGGTCCATTGGTCTTCCACGCTGCCACCTTCCGGAATATCCGCAGCACGCGTCTCCAGTTCTTCAACGAAGGACCGTTTCACCGTGGCATCTTCCAGTCGGCGTGTGATGAATCGTCGTCCAACTCTATCCTCCTGCCGACGAATCCGCGCAATGCGCAGGCGTATTTCGCCGATGAGGAGTTCCCGGTTGCGGCGGTCACCCACGTGACCTTGTGAACCGGTCGATGAGGGAAGAGCGATCCCCCGATCACCATGTCGTTATTACCACAAAATTCTGCGAACAGCTCTCCGTTTTCGCTAATTTCTCCGAGACCATGGCGTCCCATAATGCGCTCATGGTTCGAGTTGTCGGATCCGATCTTCGCATTGAAGTCGCCCAAACAGATCTTGATATCACCCTTCGGAATTCTATCTACGACGGCATTGGGTTGACTGTAGAAGTTCTCTTTGTCTGGCAGATCGGCAGCATCGGTTGGCGCATACCATTGGATTATAATGAGGTTTCGGACCCGTGTTCTAAATCTGGCAACGATTATCCTTTCACTTATAGGTTCCCACTTCATAAGCGCAGAGTGTGCCTGAGCGCTTAGTAAGAAGCCACCTCCGGGATGCCGGGGAGCGTGTTCACCTCGTAAACTAGAGTATAGCAGAACTTGTCCCGATGGCGTTCTGTGTTCTCCAAAGTTTGGCCAGCGAACTTCACTCAGTCCCAGGATCTCAAGCTTCATGCGGCGGCTTGCTGGGCTAGGGTTAAAACGTTCCATGTTCCTATTCGTGTCCGTTGTTTCGCGCTAAGAGTCGTCGCCGTAAAATCAGTCCGTATTCTTTCATTATCGGATTCTCGAACAAATTGATGTTTCGGGAACAGTAGGTTGTTGGCCCAAGGTTCCCTATCACAGCACCGGGATGGAGCTGTCATCTCAGGTATAGCTTCCGGGGAATAGCATTTCATACTCAGCTGCTGGATGCCAGAACAGACGCTGTTGGAGCCGCACCTCCTTGGTGAACAGACGCTCGATCAGTCGGGTCAAATTTGTTTAAAGTCCCACCCAACACCAGGACTATGCTAGTGCGCTTTGAGCGGCACACGGTCGCTTTGATAGGGCCTGCTGGGGGGACACATGCAGCTTTTTATAGAAGTTCAACAGAGCCCACTGTCGAACCCCACCACATCCTAGGCAGACCCCACATGACGCACCCTCTCACTCTAGCTTATGTCAGAAGGACAACAGTGCCCAGGCTGCACTACCGGCTAAGTACGCAACCCTTAGCTGGCGGTCAATTGTCATCGGAAGACCCGTGGAAGCGTGAGTATGGAAGCGTGAGGACCAGAGCTATGTTAGGCGCCCCTTCCCGGATGTCAACTCATCATTTCGCAGCCCAAAGGCATATATGGTCTGCATATAATCCACATCGCGATCTCCCAAAACACCTCTTAGATAAGCATGCCATTTATCCTCCGCGTTTCTATAGATATTTAAAACGGCAGATATGTAAACATCGCGTGACATCTCTCATTGAAAATTAAAAATTGCAGTCCTACTGGATAAGACACCCATGAAAAAAAATGTAAAAATCGCTTGAAAGAAGGCCGGGAACTTTATGTTTGAAATCATGATTCTTGATCACAGTATTCAACATGTTAGTCAAGAACGTGTATTTCCCAACATGAAATTAGGTTCAGGTTTCTCTTAATACGAGTTCCATATAAATGCTTGCACGCTTGCTCACTTATTTAATAAAACGAATGTGATAAAATTTGCATAAGTTTAGTCACAAGATTATTGCACAAATGTACCATGCGTCTCCATATGCTTTTATGCTGCTGACAGTTTTCAAAATCTCTACCTACTATTTCCCCTGGGAGGTACATTGTTGCCTGAACTCATGGGGACATTCTGATATCGTAATAACTTAGAATTTTGACTCATATGAACAAGCAATTATTCAAATATGCAAGTGACTTCAACGCCTTTAGAGCATGAGCATGATTGACCGGCGCGGTTGCTACTCCATTATTGCCGGTTTAGCTATTGTTACACAAGGAACCATCAGATGAAACTCAGGTTCAGCAAACATCCTTCAGTGTGTAGATACTGGTAATCCAATATTCTATGAAAGGAAATACTGGCGCCGGCTGCTTCCGAATGCAGGTAAACTAAAGAATGGGAAGGTAAATGATGAAATGAAACTCGTTGTGATGAAAGCCGATGAATTCTCTGCACTTTCACGAGTATTCATTGGGAGTTTGTAATAGGACAGGATTGTGTTGGGATCGTTGTTGTGACCGATTTACAAAACTACGTGTAGAACTGAGTTTAACAAATTATTATTCATAGTAGTGATGGACAAAACGGTTCATTCGGGTGAGCGGCTCTGAACCAAGCTTTTACTTAAATTAGCCGATTCTTTTGAACGGCTTGTTAGTTCATTTAAAAGAACTTTTAACTACCGGTGGTATGAACAATACATCATTCAAATCACCGGAGTTCATTTTCAATTTGAACTTCTAGTATCTTCTTGATATATAACTCACTTCAAGTGGACTTTTTTGCTGGCTTTTTAACAAAAATGACATTTTCCTGAAAACGTAATTTCGCCAAACATGACATTTTCTTGACATACCCCTGAAGAGAGCGGGCCATTGACATAATGTCATTAGCGTAGCATTGCCCGGAGTAAGGCAATGGTGGAATTGATCCCTGCCATATTGAGCAAATCGACGGTTTGGTGCAACACAGGCACAATTCAAAATCAGAAAATTTTCAGAAACGACGTTTTAACTTTTTGACCCAAAAAACTTCTTTACTTTTGTGCTCGATTTTTTTTTGTTTTTCCTGCATGTGTTAAAACAAATGGATTAATTTTGAGTGTTTCAACAAGAAAACTTTTAAAAAATCGAGAAATTCATATAGTTATATGATTTTTATAACATTCGTCAAGTTTTTCAAATACGCATAGCTTGCAAGTGACTTCAACGTCTTTAAAGCGATGAACCGTTTCCTACTTTGTAACTTAAAAATCTCGGAATTTTCCCAATCAAGCAGAAACGCCAGTAGCCAATCAATTTCAGAGGTCGAGAACTACAAAATCAACTTATAGGCAACATGTTTTCCTGATTTTGTCGTCCATTGTTATTTAAATACACAGGATTCTGTTTTTACACGATTTTTTTCGTTCGTATTTTTGATCGTGTGACTTCAATTTACCACCAAAATCTTTGCAACATGTTTCAAAAATCCTGAATAAATCAAAGAAAAATCACATGATAATTAATAAACGTTAAACATTTGGGATGAGTGGAAAATTGAGAAAATGTAAATCGTGTAAAAACAGAGTCCAGTGTAGATTTAAAAAAAACTAGCGAACACGTTATTTTCCTTTGAGATTTACAAATTTATTCTAATCATCGATGATGTACGCACAATTCTGTACTGAAAATAAATCGATTTCTACAAATTATTCAAATCCATAATTTACAGATTTTAACATGTAAC
>NW_026943287.1:0-25997 GCF_024139115.2 Armigeres subalbatus | reverse complement strand
TAGCTGATCTTCGCTGAACCTGTCTTAGAGCTAAAAGAAGGTTGCGACGTGCTAGAACCGAAGCGGACAGGCTAGAAAGACGCCGGGTTTTTCAAACAGCGAGCAGAGCTCTGAACTACGAAATCAAATGTAGTAAGAGAGCCTGCTTTGAAGAGCTGTGCAGGATAATACTCAATGGGGGTTTGTTACCGAAGCATGACTCATCGGACTGGCCCGCCACACCGTACGAGTCAGTGAACGTGGAACCGCTAGTGACTAACGATGAGCTTATCGCCGTTGCAAGAAAACTTAAGCTAAATAAGGTACAAGAGCCGGATTTTATTCCTAACCTGGTCCATAAGTACGCGATTCTTGCCGCTCCAGATATGTTCAGGAGCTGCCTGCAACGTTGCTGGATGAAGGAAACTTCCCAGATCGTTGGAAACGGCAGAAGTTGGTGCTATTGCCCAAGCCTGGGAAATCCACGGGAGAGCCTTCGGGATACAGACCAATTTGCAGACCAAGCAACCAGTATGAGTTCCGTAAAGGCCGTTCTACCATCGAAGCAGTTCGGTCCGTAACGTAAACGGCTAAGATAGGCCGTGGTTTGAATAGGAGATGTATTAGGTACTGTGCATTGAATACACTAGAATGCATTTAATAACGCTAGCTGGGCAGCTTATAGGGGTCCTGCTTAGCCGTGCGGTAAGACGTGTGGGGATGTAATGCTAATACGAAGAAAAATAAGCTGGGCAGCTATAGCTGATTCCCTGTGCAGGATTCTGAAAAGCTATCTTCAGAACAGGATATTGTTAGTTGACACCGACGCTGGTCAGCAGTCGATTGAAGTGTCAGCAGGTGTTCCACAGGGATCGATCCTCTGACCGGTTATGTGGAATATCATGTATGACGGAGTATTACGCTTAAATCTCCCGATAGACATACTTCTGGAGGGAGATGTGGAGTGCTTCAACGACAGAGACTCCGTGCAAGTGTGACGTGTCAAGAGAGCAGCTTCGTTGCTCAAAAGGAAAAGAGCATGGGACAATGCAGTCGTAGGACTCACAGACTGATTCCGGAGATATCGAATTGGATTAGTAGTAAGCATGATCAGGTCAACTTCCACCTATCACAGGTGTTGTCTGAACATGGCTGCTTTAAAACGTTCCTGTGTAGGTTCGGGTTCGGAGATTCTGCGTAGTGCCCGGAATGTCTAGGTGAGGTAGAATCGGCAGAGCATGCCATGTTTGCATGCCCGCGATTCGATGTTGAACGCAATGCCATGCTGCTTGTCAGCGGCAGGTGGCGTCTTGAACAAAATCAGCAGCTGCCGTAGAGACTACTGTAATGCAGTGAACACCATGCTCACCCCGACAACAAAAGCGCGGGGACCTCCATATGTAGCTATAGAGGTCATTGCGGTTCACGCGTGGTGTTTGTTGTCGGGGTGCTCGTCTCCTACGCACGTTTATGATACAAAACGATTACAGGTTACTATCATAGCTTGCGATCGACGGGTGGTCAAGGTTACCACCCTTGAAGTCGATGTTGCGTTATAACGTCGAGTGCGTTAGCATAGGCGTGAGCGTTCTCAATAGTCTTCCCCTGATGTATTGCTTAATTGCGGGCGGGGGATACGGGCTGGCGAAAGGGTTTTGGTTTTAGTGGGTCGGGTGATCCCATCCCCACACTACCTGAGTTAACCTCCTCATTAAATTTAAACGACTTCAATTTTAACGAAAAACGATTAAATTTTAACGACTTCATAAACACGACCATGCGTGTTATTCAGATATTGTGCAGAATTCCCACTGGGTAGTCCGACAACGTAGCAGTCACTGGGCATCTCTCCCATCAGGACGGTCTAGCCGATAGGACAGATCGTTGATGGATTGGCTTGTGTGAATACACTCAAAATAATCCAAACGTCAATATTACGTGAAAACATATGTGGTTTTTTTCCATCACCTTTTTCACGTAACAGCTACGTGAAACGCAAGTAAACAAAAAATGAACTCATGAACACCCTCTTCACTCTAGGGCCACGTGATAGCTACGTGATTTCTGGGTGGCATCCACGATATGATGCGGTAGGCTTCAAACGATATTTTAGTGAGTTTTATATATAATTTGAGCAAAAGGAATGTGTTTTTTCGTTGACTATTATTCTCGCCATTATTAACCCAAATTTTCTTTCTAGTGAAAAATATACAACTTAAAATTAACTAAAATATAACAAGCTACTGAGCTATGTTAAGCCTATTTGTACAGAAAGTTATTTATTTACAATATCAGTAGATTTTGAAATAACCTTGCGCAATGGATAGTTGATGCAGCGCAATTGAAAAAGTTTGTAGCCTGGTAATTATTTTCTTAACGATCTACACGATTCAATAAAGTTCCAGCAAATTCATAAGACATTATATTTATTCCATTTAAATACAGTACACCCAACCGGCGGTTGTTAGATTTTCTAACAATTCTGTATAAGAATCTAACAAAACCTGTATAAGAATTGGGCATATGCGAAATTGTTAGATTCTTATACAAAAAATGTAAGCTCTCAAACAAATATTGTTAGAAAAGCTTACAAAATTGTTAGTTTCTTATACAATACTTGTATAAGAATCTAACAATTTTGCATATGCCCAGTTCTTATACAGGTTTTGGTAGATTCTTATACAAAATTGTTAGAAAATCTAACATCCGCCGGTTGGGTGTAGAAAAAATCATCTTTTACTTGCTTCCTAATTTTGTTTTGCGTCACCATTTCGGGTTCCCGGAGTTTTCACAATCAATACTAAATACTACACATAGCAAGAACAAAAGTATCAATTTCCATTAACGCTCAACATGCTTTTAAACATCAAAGTACCTTCATCAATAACAATAGTAAGCTTTTAACAATCAAATGATAATGTATAACAATATAATAAATTCCAAAACTACAGAGCAACAACTCTGTCTGGCTCAGTATTTAGAGTGAATGACGGCATCTGCTGTCAAAATGAACTTCAGGCGTGTACGTGATTTTCACGTAGAAGTGATGAAGCAATCAGAGTAATAGCAACGGGGTGCTTGTTTAGATGCTATCTGATGTTCAATGAAAGATACCTTCATCAGATGAGACCTTCAAGAAGTTCATTTCTAGCAATCTACGTGATTTTCCACGTACCATCAACGTGTGGATTATTTTGAGTGTAGCGAAGGAAGAAAAGAAAACAAACTGGTTAAAGTTTCTATCGGCCTAACGTGAAATTTCATTATTCTAAAGTCCATAAAGAATATTTTATTCTATACTAAAAATAATATCGTATCAAAATACGTGACTTTGAAACGCCTAATTTGGTTTATGTTTAACAAACATGAATAACATACTTAAAACTACAGCTGATATGATGGGCTGCACTTGGGCAATAATATGGAATTTATTCTAGGGATTAGATTGTAAAACTAAAAGCTAATGGTTTAAAACTAGTGCGGTTGAAAATTAAGGACAAAGCATCTAAATTAGCCTATGTACAACTATGTAAGCAAAACTGAACTATTACGAACTACAAACTTAAAATTTACCTTAATTAAAATTTGATTAAAATATGTACAGACTAGATTACCATCACGCGAACCCTACAAATCTGTCGTAGCACGAGGACCTTAACCCTCTACTGCCCAAATTTTTGTTTTGCGTCAAAAAACTGTAGAAGCTAGTTTTTGTGGAGAGAAAACTGAAAAACACATCCTCAGTTCATAACAGTAACGAAACTTTTATTTATACTTAAAAAAAGATAACCCGCCTAAAGGCGGGGTTGGGCATATGAACGAAAAAAATTATGGTCGTATTTCAAATCAACGCAACAGTAGAGTGGCTCGTGATGGTTCATCCTTGTGGTGGAAGGCGTAGAAGCAGTCCTAACTCGCTTGCAGGCATATGTTGATGTTTCCGATTTGCATCCAGGATTTTTGCAAGTTCTCTTCTCGGAACGGGGAAGAATTTCGGGGAAGTGCTCCGTTCCGTCGTATCGGGTGTCTGAAAGTGGCAGATAGGCTCGCTTCGGAATAGATGGCTTCTTCGTAGAAATTATTCGTGGCCGTCCAGGTGGTCTCGGCGCCGCCGGAGCTTTGTAGGTGCACATTGCCTTTGCAACTTCAGCCCGAAAATTCGGAAGCTGGTAGACTTCAGAGGATGGATCAATTTTATGCACACGTTTGAACAATACATACGAGTCTACCATAGCCAAATCCAGTAAATGGTACACCAAACGGTTCGTGTACTTCGTCGTTTTTACTCGGATGCGATATCGCCCAATCAGACCATCAGCCATATCTACACCTCCCATGTGACGATTATATTCACGAATCATAGGTGGACAAGCAACATCGATTCGGCGCTTAGTAGATCGAACGAAGCGGGAAACGGTATCAGTAGGGTCCTTATCCTTGGTTGTTCTTGACTTGACGCCCACATAAGACGATGCCAGACGAACCGCCTTGTTATCATTCCACACCGTCGTTGAAATTGAAACTCCATGAGCCGTTCCAACATATTCAGTCGAGTAACCACGTTCACATTTTTTCAAAGCTGTGTCTGTGGGAAGCTTATTGTTTGGAATACGATTGTTGCGAATAGTTCCCAACGCGAATATGCCTGCAACAGAAATAAGCATTGATTCAACTTAGAAAATCCAATTTCAAAGAATGTGTATACCTCTTGAGCGTAGATAAGTCAGCAACGGCAATGATGTGTAGAAGTTATCAAAGTACATTATGTGGTTTCTGAAATCGGGCAGTACTTTTGACAGCCGCACGACTACATTTGCTGTTGCTCCCAAGTCAGGAGTACCCGGTAGAACCACGTTATCGCCAGCTCCACAGTAAACTTCAAAGCGGTAGGAATATCCAAAGGAGTCGGATAAAACGAATAGCTTGAATCCCCATTTGTGGGGCTTGTTTGCCAAATATTGTCGAAGAGTTGACTTCATTTTTGTTGCGCACATTTGCTCGTCAACGCAAACATGTTGGGGCAGTGGGACAGTTTCAAATCTTTCATTGAAATAGTTCACAATTGGTCTGATTTTGTACAAACGGTCGTATTCCGCCGAGTTTTTTGCAGGAATAGCATCGTTATCATTGAAATGGATAAATCGACGAATCGCATCAAATCTATTCCGCGGCAACGTATTTTGAATCGGGTGAAACGCATATTCACTCCAGTACGACCTTATGCTCGGGTATCGAAAAACAGACATGTACAAAAGAGCTCCGAAAAATTTTCTTATTTCCAACGCCGTTGTGGAGAAACTGCTCGTGATGTTCTTTTGCTTCGCATAAAGGTTAGTTTGAGCCGCAATGTGTTCCAAAATACCATCGAGGAAATAAGAAAAACATTTGAACGGTGTGTCCAGATCTTTAAATTGTTCTAGGTCAGCTTCTTCAAACAGTAGATCGGATTCCGGAACGCCAAGATTTGCTTTTTTCCATTTGATGTTTTTGAACGCAGCAGATTTGGGATCGATTGAATCTGCGGATCCAACGAATGTTCCGGGTCCCATGAGTGGATCTGACTTACCCGATGCTTTTTCAGTATTCACGGTGCCAGAGGTATCTAGCTTGCGTCGCTTGGGTGCAGGGGGCGAGGAAAACAACTCTTCAATTTCCGGGTCATTATAGTCGTCACTTTCAAAGTCGTCTCCTGGATCTTCCTCTTCATCAGTGTCAAGATCAATATCCAACGATTCAAGAAGTTCCTTGGCCTGCCGGTCACTCAATATGCACAGCTTTCCCTTTCGACGGCAATCCATGACGTGGAAGAACGAAATCTATAAAATTACATAAACCATCGTGAATCTAAATTGAACTCCTTAAAAAACAAAACTGCATTTAAAACTGGTTTGTGGTACAAGCAATTCCCAGTAAAAAAAAGTTCGCTCAACTGCCCAATGCCGCCTTTAGGCGGGTTATAAGTTTGATAAATGTTATTTTTAGAGAAATATTTGGGAAAAACTTTTATCTATCCCAAAGAACAAGGCTTTATCAACTTACTTATTAATTTTGTTGCTGTTGAACACTTCAAAAAGTATGAAAAATTGAATTGCTTAGGCCACGTCCGTTCACGAAATAGTTTTTTTGCACTTTTCTCTCAAATATTCAACTTTCAACCGCTGTCACGTTTGACAGATAGAAGTAAACAAACAATCAATGTGTAGGTATGAAAGGTATGAGTGTTGCGAAGTGGCTTTAAGATTGGTAGCAACAGACAATCATGTTTTACTTATTTTGTATCGATTTTTCTGAAGCCCGTCTAAAGGCGGGGTTGGGAAGTAGAGGGTTAAAACAAACTATCAATTGTAAGTTGAACCATAAAATAAGCGTTACTTGAACTAATTACTAAAATAAAACTATAGTTTTAGCTGCTACTAAGAGCTGCTCGAAAACGGTGGTGCATTTATTAAGGTAAATCCGAACAAATATCTTTGCTAACCGATGAGATATTGATTTGGCTATTACCCTATCAGGCTAACTAGTTAAATATTCGACGTTATGACAATGTGCAGGAATTGATTCCGGAAAGAAATGAAAATATCTCTCACTTATCATCGCTATAACTTCAGTATCCATCTATTAGTATGCCTTTTAAAAAATATAGTTTTACGGCAATTGTGCAATAATAAAGCGTTCTATCTCGTTGGTAGGGGGGTAGGGCTGTTTCTTCGTTTATATTTCTTTACACTTGTATCAGGTTGTCCTCGTGGCTTCTTACAATTGTCCGAGATTTATACCTTTATCGTGGGGTAATTTGCCAAATGTTGAACGGCTAATTTCTTCGCCTATTGTTAAACGCATGTGCATTTCTTATGGGAGTTCAACAATTGGCGACAGATTTAGCCATTCAACATTTGGTGGTTTCCCCTATATCAATTGAGAATGAATTCTGAAAGCTCTCTAATGCAATGAGTGGCGTATAAGAATTTGTACAACCACATTGATTGACACATTTTTTTTTTCTCTTCTCTCGTAGGCCTAGAGGATTGTGACATCGAACAGATTGACCCTAAGCGGTCCGATCCGGAGTATTTCGTGTACGACTGTCTGAACGTCGAAGAGGTGGAAAAGCTGCTTAACGAATCGGTAGAACGACTGAGCAATCAACTTCATATCACACCGTCTTTGGCCAAGGTGCTCCTTCACGAAACCAAATGGAACACAGCCGAGGTTGTGGAAAAGTATCGAAACAACGCATCTAACCTTCTAGTTAGCGCCCGTATTAAAGCTGCCCCGGCGGTTATGGCAATAACTTCGCCCGCGACTGTTGTTCCTCTGTTAGCTGCTGGCAGTAGCGGTTCAGGCGCAGTACTTATGCCAGTTTGTGGCATGATTCCAGCGAGTGCTCCCATCCCCGGTACCAGTACGAAAGCATCCCTCCAAACCATTGCGCCATGTGCATATCGAACTCACCTTTGTCCGGTATGCGTCACCGTCCAATCGATGGATAAATTTCACAGTCTTTCTTGCCAGCATTCGTTCTGTCGTGATTGTTGGGCAATGCACTTCGAGATTCAAATCAGCCAGGGAATATCCACGCAGATTGGCTGCATGGAACAACGATGCGACGTTCGTGTGCCAGAGGATTTGGTGTTAAATCTGTTGAATAGGCCTATTTTGCGAGATAAGTACCAGCAGTTTGCCTTTGCCGATTACGTGAAATCCCATCCAGAGTTACGATTTTGTCCTGGTCCAAATTGTCAGGTAAGAGAACAAGCAAAATAAGTGGTTTAGGATTGTCTCATGTAAGTGATAGTAATATGGACTCCGTGCTATAATAGACGCTCTGAACAAAACCCCAATTTAAACGCTGAAATCGACGATTTCCTGTAAACTTCCATTGGATGAAGTTGCCATATATATCAGGACAGAATTTCTACATACAATTGTTATGGACTAGGATGCAGGAATTTAGATAAATTAATTAATTTGTAAATGTAAATAGGGGGAATGACGGCTTTGGCAGGTTTTGTTCTATTATTGGCAGGGGGTTTTTTATGACTGATTATGCTCAAATTTGGCCTAAACATTCTTTGCATATCAAAGAATATTGTGGCCAAATTTCATAAAATTTGGTCGACAAAAACCCCCCTGCCAATAATAGAACAAAACCTGCCAAAGCCGTCTTTCCCCCTATGCTAAACTGCCCATAAATTCATAACCATCCCATGTAGATAGGAAATTAGGCAAACATGGGACTGTTATGAATTTAAGGGCAGTAAGGGCCCACAAATACAATAAATACGTAGATACAGGGGTAGCTATAATAGGCCTACTAAAGCTCGATCCACTTAGTATTTGGCCGTTTCTTTCAAGTTACTGCGGCGCCTTTTGTGGCCGTACCGAGAAGTAAAATACATCACATCGTTGCGGAGGGTTTGTTTAACTTATGGTGAAAGTTTCATCGGTATTGATGCTCACGTTCTAAAGTTATCGAAACTGGAACGCGAGAGATGGGAACTAATTTTGCACACTCACTTTGGAAATCCAACATGGTCAGGAGGAATGATTTCAAAGTATCTAAAATTACCGAAATTGACTGTAAAAACTGTCAAAAGTTATCGGGAAACACTACTGCTGGATCGCGTAGAACAAAATAACCGTAGAAATGGAACATACGACCATAAACTACAAGTGAAAGTCTGCAGAGCAGCTCGGAACAATTCTGGGATTTCCTCGCGTGATTTAGCGAAAAGATTCACTGCGTACAGCACAGCTCAAATAATCTGTCGGCGCGAAGGTTCCAAGTCGTATGATGTCAGTAAGCATCCCAACAAGACCCTGAAACAGAACCAGTTTGCTAAACATCGCGCAAGAATGCTGGTCGAGTAAGTTCTGACGACATACAATTGATGTTTTTTGATGGGCGATGAAATTAATATTAAAATAGACTTTCAATTCCCGGGACTCAAGTTTAACCTTGCCAAACGGAAGGGTAATGTCCCAGGAAAATTCAAATATGTCTATGGAGGCAAGATTTCCCACAAATTGAGAGTATGTCAAAGCATCTGCAGTTGTGGAAAGAAAACTAAAATTTTCATCACTGGAGCGACCATAAATAGGCAAATATACAAGGAGGAGTGTCTTCAGAAGCGATTTTTGCCATCCATTCAATCACACGACCAGTGTTGTAAAATGTCATTTGCATTCGTTTGTATAATTTTCCCAGAACTTTTTTCAGAAGGTAGCTATCAATTCATGTTGTATGACGAACTTATAGCGGTTAAATGGGCCTACAACTTTGTCTAACGAGACTTTGCTGTAAATATGTAATCTGGGGCGTGGGAGGCAAAATGTCATTCAAATGACATTATGTCAAATGACACGTGACATTTTGGAGAGTTTTCACTCTCCAGCCTTTGATGTTATACTTAGAGCAATGTACCCTTGGACAAAAATATA
This sequence comes from Armigeres subalbatus, assembly GCF_024139115.2. Classification (NCBI taxonomy): domain Eukaryota; kingdom Metazoa; phylum Arthropoda; class Insecta; order Diptera; family Culicidae; genus Armigeres; species Armigeres subalbatus. Next base: position 16,577 of record NW_026943287.1, on the reverse strand, counting down.
ACCCTACTCAAGCGTTATGAGTACATTCAAAATTATGGAAGAAATTTTGCTTCTAAAGAAAGTTATCAACAAATTAGTCAAATGACATGCAGATGACATTTTACAAGCCTGCACACGACTGTCCGGTGTTGCTTTGGCCTGACTTAACAAGCTGCCATTACAGTCGGGATGTAATGGAATGGTTTGAACCGAATGATAATAACGTTATTGAAAAAACTATCAACCTACCAAAATGCCCAAATTTTCGTCCCAACGAAAAATATTAAGCAATTATCAAATGGAAACTTAAGAAACGGTTCAAAACAATCAGAAAACCATCTTATATGGAGAAGCGGTGTGAAAAAATGGCAGATCAAGTTGAACGTTCTACTGTGCAAAAAATAACGAGTGGTATTGAGAGAAAAGTCTGAGAATTAATCCGAAATGCCAATAAATAATTTTTCTAATTTTTTTCCTTCAAAGTTTACTAAATTCTCCGTGTAATAAAACCTGAATCACCTTTGTATGTACTTTTTCGGCAAAGATATGTCTAATTTCGTGCGGCCAAATACTAAGTGGATCAAGCTTTACCCGAACAAAGCTTAAGAGCAAATCGATAGGTAACTTTTTTTGATGTTGTGGAATCCTGATTATGATTAGATCATACAAAATGTGTAATCAATCATGATGATTCATATTTGAAAACAAATTATGATATCAACAAACAAATTATGATATCTTTGCTCGAGTAGCTACAACATTTTAGAATGCTTGCTTAAGTCGTCAAAGAATCCATTACTAGCCCTCAGTCCCTAATAGTGTCATGCTTATGTCGATTTCAATAAACTCATATCGAAAAGTAATTTACATGCAGCCCCATGGCAAGATATGTGTGTAGGTATTTCAGCCAATGCATTTGAACAACAATTTTGCCGTTTGATCTTTTCGCGGCAAACCATTTAGTGTTTACTAATATTTGGAATCGTTGAGAGGTCAATGTTATTTTACCCTATAGCCACATTGCATCCTCAGTCAGGACTTAATATAGTGAAACAACACGCTTTCCCATATATCATAAGACTTTTAATATTTGCCGTTGCCAATGTTTTACCAACAAGGTTATTTTTTCTAGATAATCATTCGCAGTGCGGACATCAGTCCAAAGAAAGCTACCTGTAAGGTTTGTACGTCTGCCTTCTGTTTCCGCTGTGGGACGGACTATCACGCGCCAACAGATTGTCATATAATCCGGAAATGGCTTACCAAATGTGCCGACGATAGTGAAACGGCCAATTATATTAGTGCCCATACGAAGGACTGTCCCAAGTGTCACATTTGCATCGAAAAGAACGGCGGTTGCAATCACATGCAGTGCTTTAACTGTAAGCATGACTTCTGTTGGATGTGCCTTGGTGATTGGAAGGCACATGGATCGGAATATTACGAATGTTCTCGCTACAAGGAGAATCCAAATATTGCCCATGAATCCGTACATGCTCAGGTAGGTCATGAACAACGTTTTGATGAAAAACAAATTAACTTTAAATTATTTATATTTTACATTTCAGGCTCGTGAAGCACTCAAAAAGTACCTCCATTACTACGAACGGTGGGAAAACCACTCGAAATCACTTCAACTAGAAGAGCAAACATTGGATCGAATGAAGACCCGTATTAACGAAAAAGTAATGAAAGGCCTCGGGACCTGGATTGACTGGCAATATCTGTTTGATGCGGCCGCTCTGTTGGCCAAATGCCGATACACACTGCAGTATACCTATCCATACGCTTATTTCATGGAGGGGTCGCGGAAAGATCTTTTCGAATATCAACAGGTAAGCAAACTGTTAAGTCCCATCGGATCGCCATGATGGTGGTCGTTTCCAGAATTTATCGCAACTCGCAACAGATCATATTTTTTTCGAAGGATATTCTTTTGTTTTCGATGGTGAAGCAATACACATGTGCGAATATAATCATCGCACTTTGTTTTGTTAATCGAAACAGTTGGCTAAACCTCTGAATAGGTATGAAAAGCACATAATGGAATGTGGTCCTTCCATAATTTTGAAACGCTAGCGAAGTCAAGCTTTACTGAATAACGCGCAAAAGACAGAGCAGCATCGCACTTGATTGTATCTTGACAGATACGTATTTCGACCTCAATCTGTAATCTGTTTCGCGGTTTATACAATTTGGCGGTATTCCTTTTTGCGGTATATATAATTTCGCGGTTTACAATTTCGCGGCGCTCCGTTCCGCGGTATTTAAGCTTAACTTATCTTTTTAACTTTTTTTTGTACTTTTAATACATAGTTCTTTTCTACCAACTCTTAATTTCCTCTTCTTTATATGGCCGTTTTTTTAATTGTGTTTTCCTTTCTAGCATGTTTCTCTTTTTTTACGCATTATTTTATGTTATTTCCAAAAGACATATACATTATTGTAAATATGATAATTAGATGTGTGAACTTTGCCATAAAGATGCACTATATCATATGATAAAGCTCGCTGTCTTAATAGCTTAAAAAGGTATGATATTTAGGTAGAACTCAGAAGACGGAAATTATTCATAAGGCAAAATGTATCTTCCTTAAATGTTAGCCGGTGTTAGACGAAATATCATGTGCTGCCTTCTTTAAATGTTCGCATTTGCCCGGTATAAGGCAAAATATGTTGTTTTTTTCTTCATATTAAATGTTCGCATTTGCCCGGTATAAGGAAAATTGTGATGTTTTGCCTCCTTTAAATATTTGCATTTGCCCGGTATTAGGCAAACTGTGTTGTTTTGCTTTCTCCAAATGTTTGCAGTTGCCCGGTATAAGGCAAAATCTGTTGTTTCGCCTTCTTTAAATATTCTCATTTGCCCGGTATAAAGCAAAACGTTATGTTTTGCTTTCTTTAAATATTTGCATTTACCCGGTAGAATGTGAAAGTTGTTGTTTTGCCTTTTTTAAATGTTCGCATTTGCACGGTATAAGGCGAAGTGTGTTGTTTCGCCTTCTTTACATAGTCGCATTTGCAAATATGTTTTGCCCCACAATATTTTTTTTGGAATTTGAATTTATACTGGTCTGGTGTTAACTCAATGATTATTTACTTACACAATGATTAGGGGAAACCGACAATTGTTGAACGGCTAATTTTGTCGCCTATTGTTGAACTCCCATAAGAAATGCACGTGCGTTCAACAATAGGCGAAGAAATTAGCCGTTCAACATTTGGCTAATTACCCTAAGTGAATTTTGAGGCTTTTCAAAGCTAAAGAACACATTATTGAACTATTTGTAACATTAGTGAAATTAAACCTGCGAATTAGTATTAACCGCGAAAAAGTTCACCGCGAAATAGTACTAACCGCGGAATGGTATACCGCCAAATAATATAAACCGCGAAATGTTATACCGCGATATGATACTAAACGCGAAGTGGTAGACCGCGAACTGGTACACCGCGAAATGGTTAACCGCGAAATGTCGTACAATCGAATGTACCTAGATAAGTACCTAGATAAATTATTATACCTACGCATAGTATAAATAGTGTAAGCTGCGGTCATTTTCTTCAAGTCGAGTCAAGTACGAGACACTGAAGACGGCCTTACTGTTGAGGTCGAAATACGTATCTGTCAAGATACAATCAAGTGGTGGAATTCAATGGGATTGTACAAACTCGTCTTATGGCAAGTGAAGACATTCCACTAAAAGGCTCAAAATAATTTTCTTAACAAAAATTACGCCGTTTATTCGCATTACCGGCAACACGTCTGATTTTTAAGCCGTTTGCTCAAAGCTAGTTATATCATCGGATTTGTTCAGATTTGTTAGTCATAGCAGTCATAGACAACGATAACGAATAATGAACATCTAAAATAGATTCTGTACAGCAGAGTACCACACTGCCGTAATCTGAAAATGTGACGTATAAGCCAAATTACAACATGCATGATTTCCGTTTTTCTGTTAAAGAGTTCGATGAGTACTACTCGTTAACACCATTTTTGGAAAATGGCGTATACGTAACTTTTTCAGATTACGGCAGCACAGTAGATCACGGCACAGTAGCGGTTAAGGACACAGGGTGCGCCTACCAAATAAATGCACGAAAAAAACATAAAATAACGTTTATTCCGAATGTATTAGTTGTGGTAGTTCTGGAACCTTTTTCACGATGATACAAATTCCAAGAACCACTGTCTCTTGGATGCTATGAACATCTCTGCCATTGCATGAGTATGTATCTTGTGTGGCAAGTACTGTACTGTAACAATGGATACAATATGCCCAGGAAGTCGAGAACGTTTCTCACCCTAAAGTTCACCCTTTACCAGCTATGTATTCGACGCCGCATTGTCGATGTATTCCAGCTCTAATTGGTATGGCGCAAGGATGTTATCGATCATTTAGTAATTTGCGTTCGATCATTAAGTGGTTTGCCAATAACTCATTCCACAAGCTGAATTTCAAAATGTGTTGTATGGTGGACGTAGTGTGAAGGTTTTTCTACAACTCTGCCTAATGGTTTGTTGTTGAAATTCAACTAATAACGGAGTTATAGCGCTAGTTGCAGTAACTTAGACTAAATGATTGGAATTTTGCTATCATTTAGTCTAAGTTACTGAAACTATAGCTATAACTCCGTTATTAGTTGAATTTCAACAACGAACCATTAGGCAGAGTTGTAGAAAAACCTTCACACTAGAAGTCCACCATACAACACATTTTGAAATTCAGCTTCTGGAATGAATTATTGGCAAACTACTAAGCACAGACAAACAGACATAACACTCGTCAAATTTCCATCGTTCACTGATTTACTGGTCAATTCAAATAATCATTAGTTGGCCAATCGTTTACTAGTGACGCGCGCAGCGGATTTGCTCGAGTTTGACATTTGCTCACTACCGCCATCTGGTTCGTGATTTGCCCAACTAACTGAAATCAACAGATGTCGTTAGTGTTTAAATGACGATGAATTTGATGAGTGAATGTTCAATGTGTTATGTCTGTTTGTCTGTGTACTAAGGGTCTGTCTCATTTGGAAAATTAAACGGATATTAAACTTAAAAGTGGCATTTCAATAATTATCGAATAACCCTGCTCGCAGAGCAAGATTACTTTTGACAGATATCGAATCATTTTGCATCGCTGTCTTATTGGAATTGCTGGGTAGCACCAGCCATTCATATGACCGGGTTATTTGCTAATTTTCGAACTGTCACTTTTAAGTTTAATTGTCCAAATGAGACAGACCCTAAGGGTCTGTCTCATTTGGAGAATTAAACTTAAAAGTGACAGTTCGAAAATTAGCAAATAACCCGGTGATAAGAATGGCTGGTGCTGCCCAGCAATTCCAATAAGACATCGATGCAAAATGATTCTGTCAAAAGTAATCTTGCTCTGCGAGCAGGGTTATTTGATAATTATTGAAATGTCACTTTTAAGTTTAATTTCAGTTTAATTCTCCAAATGAGACAGACCCTAAATGATCGAACGCAAATTACTAAATGATCGATAACATCCTTGGGTATGGGAGCGTCCCATGCAACTTCTGCTCGCACAATGCGATCATCTCGTCGACAATTTGATGTCGCAATTCAGCTGACAGTCTTCTTGTGACGACGCAGGCCACTGAATCCGCGATCAGCATCACTCACAGCGCGATAGACTTTGTGGAGGTTTTGGCTCTCCACGAAGTATCTTCGCAACTGCTGAATCTGGTAACACATAGTGCTTGTACATCGGTGACCTTTTTTCTCCTCAGGCATATGGTAGGATGACACTCTGGGTGGATGGTTTTGGATGGCGCGTGCGGTGATCGGTGAACGCCACTCGTCCTGCTCGTTTTAACGCCTCCAAATCAGTCTTGGTTTATCTTACCACCCAAAAATTGTCTGCAAACAGAAGCATATCAAGCGCTTTCATCGCCTTCACCTTGTTGCCGGCTCTTCAAAATACCGTTGACTCAATTCAAGAACTATTCCTGCAGTGTTTCCTTGATCATCTCCCTTCAGTTGCAGGAGAATTAGGACCTTGTATGTGTCGCTTTCAACCAAGTTTCGAAATCGTTCTGTTCGGTGACTCGAAAACTGTCGGTATCGATCAGTTGACCCCAGCGTAGATGTATGGACCGACATTTACCGATCCCAAACTCTACCTGTTGCTGGATTTTGAACCACGCTAAAAGAGTGGTAGTGGTAGGTATTGCTCTGCTAAGATGATTCATGGTATCGCCTTGGAATATGTATGTGCCTTCTGGCCCAACTTTTTGGGTAAAAAAGTGACCAGGGCCAGGAGGCATCCCAAGTAACCAAAAGTTGCTTTAAGAGTGCATTTTCGGTTAAGCAGCTCAGTGACGCTGATTAAGCGAAAAACGTACCCTTGAAGGAACTTTTGGAACTTTTGGTTACTTGGGATATGATGTAGAGCAATGCGCTCCACATCTCCATAGCGTGCTGCATTAGCTTGATTACATTACCGGATATCTTATACCAGTGGTGCTCAGCACTTTGGCAGTTTTTTTCCTCAATTTGCTTCTCACTCAATAAAAATGAACTTCGACCATACAAATTAGCACTTGGTCGAAAGCTTTTGAATATATCTATCTGCCCAGGGTAATAGAACGGATATTGGTGTTAAATTCACTCCGTACGAAACGATCAAAGCAAAACAAAAGTGCGGCCCGCGGGCCGCAGTGTAATTTTACTTCGATCAAGTCGTACGGAGTGATTTCGACACCGATATTCGTTTTAATACTCCCAGCTGATAGATATATTTGAAAGCTTTCGTCCAAGTACTAACTTGTTAGAAGAAAACTCTTTTTCATTGTGTGACAAGCAAATTAATGGGGAAAACACCCAAAATGCTGAGCACCACTGTCTTATGCAACTACAACCCGGGTAGACGATAATTGCTCATTAACAGTAAAACGTGATATTGATAACAAAACATGATTATTAACTTGTTTGAAATAAGAGTAAAAATAACAAGCGAAAATAACAAAAAAAAAATGCACCGAAATATCATAAAAATATCAGGTTTTGCCATTAACAAGAGCTTATCAATATCTTGAGCTATTAGTTTGTTCTTGTTAATAGCAAAATATGATATTTTTATGATATTTCGGTGCAAATTTTTGTTTTGTTTTTACTCTTATTTCAAACAAGTTAATATCATGTTTTGTTATCAATATCACGGCTTCTACCCGGGAATGCGCAATACTTTGAGGTGGTACGAATCTGAGACATACACCTTCTTATAGTCGATATAATACGTCATACTCAAGTTCTTTTGTTTGTGGGAGGCCTGCCCAACAACGATTGCATCAATGATGATCTGATGCTTGCAGCCTCATGTGTTGCGTCTATGTACAACCTTTCTGTTCCTCAGTCATCAGGATGTAAACGTTGCAATGACCCTGCTCCTCCATCGTGTTCCGATTTTTCAGCAGACGATAATTTACAACTCTAGTGATGAATTCTGGTAACGGCCCAGAGTTGAAGCATTTCGCCGTGAGTTTTTTTATACCTACCAGAAATTATGCACATAATCGAGTCCTTGAGAAGACTAATTCCTATGGCCTGCGTATGTCTTGGGCGGTTATAATGATAAATGAATAACAAATTTTGTTATGATTACAAAATTTGTTCGTTATTTGTTGTTCTACTCCTCTTTACAAGAACATATAAATAACAGATTTTGCTATCATATGAAAATGTGTTATCCCATGTATATCTCAATTATTTTATGTTATTAGTTTTAACAAAACTTGATATCACAGCAAAATTTGTTATTAATTATGTTATTAGTGTCAATACGGGTATGCATTTCCATTTCCAGCGTCCACAAATTACGTAACGCTTTGAGGGGGAGGGGGGTTGGCCAAAGTGCGACGATCCATACAAAATTTTCAGACGATTCATACAAAAAGTGTGACATAGGGGGAGGGGGTGTTGAAAATGCCCAATTTTTGCGTTACGTAATTAATGGATCTTCCCTTGAGTATCATGAAAATAAATGTTTTATTATTGAATTTTAAAATTGAAATACTACTTATAAGATTAAATTTCACAACAAAAAAAATAATAAAAATAGCTTATTCTATACGGCTTGCAACAATTTCGCTCTATCTAACGCAGGCCCAACTTGAAGCGGAAATCGAAAACCTCTCGTGGAAAGTGGAAAGAGCAGAAACTACCGATCGAGGCGACCTTGAAAACCAAATGGACGTTGCGGAGAAGCGAAGAACCACCCTGTTGAAGGATTTCTTCCCGACCGAAGCGTGAGCCGCCGATGCCGCTGGTTTGCTGATCGATACAGATCCTTCAGAATCGCCTAGAGGTAAATGAACGAAAACTGAGATATTACAATTATTCCTCCATAACTCCCACCTTGTTGTCCCCTGTCGTATTAGTAAGGGTTATGTACCGCATCCTTACGATGCGTGAGAAATATTGTAGAATAAAAATGTGAAACTTTCCTTTTCATTTCGATGATTGCGTATCTTTTGATTTAAACTATTTTCGGTTGATTTTTTTTTCTAAATTTTGTCAATTATGACAAATTGTATTTAAATTCAGGTTTTGATTCAACTTAGTAAAACAACACATTTTAAAATGGAGAGCGTAATAGAAATTAGAAATGAAATGTTTATCATCGATATTAGTTCTCAAATTTAATATTCCTATGATTGCACCAAATGATCTTGAGGCATAATAATTATTGTACAATATGACACAATAACGATAACGAATTTTGATTCCGATGCTGTGTGTTATTGTTAAGATAAAAGAAGAAAAAGACGTTTTTATTTAGCAATTTCAAAAGCTCAATTTTTGAAGTTGAACAGCTTTCAATTTCCTAGATATAATGGACGTTTGAGTTTTTATCTTTTAAGATCGCGAAGAAGTAGACCTTCAAAGTCAGCATAGCTGTTGCGGACCTTGGTTCGAAACAAAGCAACAACATAACATAAATCTGACAGACTTATAAATACTTGGAAAATAAAATGCATATTTAATGAGATGATTTTCGATACTACTCTCGAAACAGCGTGAAAGTAAATTTGAACTATTTATACTACGAACTATGATTGTATATGGTAGGAAAGTAAAGAGTACTTTAATCAGGATTATAGTATAAATGATAACTATTACGAAAATTTATTCTAGGCACATGGATAGCTCCTACTTTTTTTTCTCTAAAAACTACCGAAATCCTTCCGTATTTAATGCAAGGAAAAAAAACTTCCATTGTAACCTATCGTAATAAGTTATTTTTGTTTATGTTAAACGTTCGACCGGGGGAAATTTCAAAATTTTAACCGGAAAGCCGGGAAAAACCCAGGAATTTGAAAACAGAAATTGAGTGGCCACCCTGTTATATTATCCCATGGCCACAGAGAAACATCCGTCTAACTTAGAACAAAATGCAATCAAAATCATCGTCACGGAAACATTATCGCGCAATGCTTAAATCACTGCGTGTGGCCAAGCGGCAACCAGATGGCAGTAGTGGGCGCAACCGTCAAACACAAGCAAAATCTATGGAAGCGCCATCGGTGGCCGATTGACCACCCACAAAAAATGTTATCAATCGCGTAAATAGTGATTATTATCCGCCTTTATTCCCCTTTCAAACGCTACATCATGCAAATTAAATAACAATCATAGAACAGCTTTCAATTAGTAACTGTGAACATGGATCCAATAGCGCAGTTGTTTTTTTCTTCAGAAATATGAACTGTTGCCAATTGATTTTGAAGAAGTTCCTTTGGGTTAAGGGATATCCGATACGGCGATCAATTAAATCTGCTAAACGAAAGCTTGGGCAGAAAAATTGATAATTTTTCGTTGGCGGGATTTAGCTGAACCCCGACCATATAGCATTCTAAGCAGCCTAATTTTTAAGTCGTTAAAAAGAACATGAAAGTTCCTTCATCAAGTTGTAGTGCCTTCTAAAAGCTTCTAAAAGAACTTGTGGAAAGAAATGACTCGCTCTTGTTTTGCACTCTAGATGTTCCTTCTAAAAAAACTGACACGTGGTCAGTTTTCTTGTTAACGGTTCATGAATTACATTATAACGAAGAAGTGTGTCCTTATAACCGTTCAGCAGCTTAAGCGCCACTCCCAGTACTAGGGAGGCTGCTGACGTACGTTTGAGTCCGGCTGAGACCCTTATCCTTAGGCGAGTTCTATAACATTCTTCAGAAAACCGTTCCCCAAACCACTCCCCAGAATGTACCATTTCCCAGAATGAAACATTCCCCCGAAAACAATTCCCCAGAATGCACCATATCCCAGATTTTTTTTTCATTTTTCGATAAAAATGTGTCTTCGGAAAGTTTTATTTCATATCAAAATCATAACAACATTAGTTATGAATATTTTTACAAAATAATTGCCTACATTTTTTGTAGCCATTGAAAAAAAAATCGGAGGTAATCACCTTCAGTATAACTTGAACCCGCTCGATATTAATACATAGCTGAAACAAAGTTAATTGCCTACATTATGGATGGAAATCCGGCGTGGTAGCGTACCAAATTTCTATCCGTGATGTAGGCAATTACTTTGAAAGTAGATTTTTGTACAGAAAAATTATATCAACGTTTGTTATAATGTTGATATGAAGGTATCAACCTCTTTTTTAATTATGTTACGGCTAGAGGTATTTTTGATATAATTTTTGTTATTTTAACAACTAACCAGCAAAATTTATAACACATTTTGTTACAATATTTTTCTGAAATAAATAATTACCCTTGTTATAATTTTGTTATGCATTCTTGATCGGGTAGGCACCCCAAGTTAAGTACACTGAACGAAAAAATCCGCCAATTACAGTATGACTTTTGCCTCACCCGTGCCATCATTCAGTTTTTCGTATTCCACAGCAATGAAAATCCTTATGTTTGTCATCCAGAACGCGATACATAATCATTCAGATGATAATCATACCAAACGAATAAGTGGATGATTTTCATTTGAAAGTCGAAGGCATTAGGATTGATTGGCTAATGAAAATTGTTTCGAATGAGAAGGAAGTTTTTATTATTAATGGGACTTTTCCCTCAAAATATTCAAGAAATACAAAACAGATAATCACATATTTATTCATAATGTTAATTAACATTGTGTCTTTATTAATCTGGATGAATAATCTTCGAGTCTCGACATAATGTTGCGTGTTGAACAGGGGCGTCTCGTGGACTTTTGGTACACCTGTTCTATCACCCTGCTAAAAAAATGTATCAAGCTGAGTGGTTTCGAATGAAAGTTGTGCGTTTAATCTAATATTACAATCTTTTCTTGTACAACTCAACACATAAAATTTTAAACTCTCGCAAGTCGTCCGAAATTTAAGAGATCTTTCAAATCGGCTTTTCCGCCATTCGGGGTACACGGGACTTATCGCCGCTAGTATTTAAACTCTTACTTATTTTGTTGCTATGAAAGAAATGTTATTAACCATTATTAGTATAATTGTTTGATGCGACCCCAGATTGTGACGACCAATGAGTCACATTTAGAATGTTTTCCAGTTATTTAATTTTTCAAATTTAGTGAATTTAGTTTTCTTATTGATAATATTATATTTATTGATTCTGAGTATTCGTAAAAAAGCATTATTTGATGTCTCTTTTGAAAAATCAAACATTAATTTAATATTGTTTTTGATGCATATTCATCAGGAGAAAAAAGAAAAACAAACTGTTCCCAATCATCGAAGTATGATATGAGAACGAAAGCGTGCGCGCGCCTTTCGGTGAAGCACAGCCCGACACGCTAAAAATGAACTACTCAAAATTGAGTCGAATCCGACTCATTTTCATTAAAAACGGGACAACTCAAAATTTGAGTAAAAGATACTACTTCAATAAAATGATGATTTCGCGAAAGTTAAGCTTGGCCTTCCATCAATTTTTAATACGACAGATGCGAATCAAGTTTATCTATCTATCGAAGTGCATTTTACGACAAACAGACTCCTAGTTTAAGTGCAATCATCATTTTATTGAAGTACACCCAGGTTTTTTTTTACACGGTTTGGTTTTAGTCGTTTAAGACCTTCAGCGTCAATAAAACAATGAGTTAACCCCACGAAAAAATTCACAAAAAATCAAAGAAAATTCACGGGGTATTTGAAAAGCTGTGAAAGTTCAGGTTCACCGAGAAATTAATGAATTCCAACCGTGTAAAAAAAAACCTGGGTGTAGTATCTTTTACTCAAATTTTGAGTTGTCCCGTTTTTAATGAAAATGAGTCGGATTCGACTCAATTTTGAGTAGTTCATTTTTAGCGTGGACACTTCGACCGAGTCTAACCGAAAGTACGTCGCGTCGTTGATTGTTCTCGCAGCGCGTCGAACGGGTTGGACTCCTGCGCTGCATAGCAGATCTTGCATCTAAACGTGCTTGCTTCGCATGCGAAAGAGGATGATGCGAAGAAACGGAGAAAGCTGGCAACGCTCACGCTGGTTCTCTGGGCGCGGAGAACGAGTGAGTATACCAAGAAGGAAATCATTTCAAACCATTCACGCTAAAAATGAACTACTCAAAATTTAGTCGAATCCGATTCATTTTAATTAAAAACGAGACTGCTCAAAATTTGAGTAGAATATACAATTTTCATAAAATGATGATTTCGCGAAAGTTAAGCTTGGCCTTCCCTCAATTTTTAATACGACAGATGCGAATTAAGTTATCTATCTATCTAAGTGCATTTTACGACAAACAGACTCCTAGTTTAAGTGCAATCATCATTTTATTGAAGTAGTATCTTTTACTCAAATTTTGAGTTGTCCCGTTTTTAATGAAAATGAGTCGGATTCGACTCAATTTTGAGTAGTTCGTTTTTAGCGTGTTTGTCATGGCGCAAAACATTAAATTTGACTTCTGGCAGCGCTGCTGTTGGTTCTTCATTATAAATCGTACAACTGGGAAAAGCTTTCTATGTGATCTGGTGTGGTGTGCCGGAGAAACACATATTTAGCTGCAATTTGACTGTACGCCAAGTATGTGGCGTTGACTTCTGCCTACGCAATATTTTGTTTCATTAGATGTTAAACCGTCATTGGAAATATTACGTGAAACTTTGTTTAAATAATTTTACTGAGTAAATTATTTGTCCTAATAATTAATTGCCAAGAAATTAATTTCCTACTTCTAAACTAAAAATGGTTACCTGTTCCATGAACAGGTAGAACGTATAGACGAGGCGCCTCTGGTGTTGAATGATAGGCAAAACTAAATGAAACACACGAGAGTACCTAAACTGTATTTTGGAATGAAAATTAACAAATCATATCGTGGAATGGTTTACAATGGTTCTCAGGCTTTCCGGAGACTGCGGTTCCCTAATTCATCGACAGATGAATGACGGTAGCTAGGAGCAAAATGATAAGTTTCATTATTCATTCATTTAAATTTTAATACTTCAGCCCACCAAAAAAAACAAGTTGAGCACATTGCTACTTTGATGAGAATCCTGCAAATTGTGTTCGCAAAAAACACTGTTATGCTCATCGTAGATAGGGATTCCTATTCAACGGGATAATTAGGCCGATTTTTCCAAAAGGGTAATCATCATTAGCGTAATCGTCATTTGCTCACATGTCCGTTCAAAATATACAACATGAGCTTTCGGCAAACTTGTGCTGCCACCTATCGGATACTAGGGTAACGCTGACAGTGTAATTTCGCGAAGATGTAGGGTAGTAAAATCAATCGTTACAACATAACGCTTTTGTTGGTACGGTATTCAGACAGATACGTTATAGCCAGTACTGGAATTTCTCATTTTCAATAAGAGATGTCACGCGATGTTTACATCAAGATTTTTTTATGTACAGGTTATCCGACTTGTCAATATTCCTAACTCAGCCATCTTGGATTTTTGTATGGAATTTATGCTCGTTTGTTTACGTTTTGCACTGAAAATGTATGTTTCCCCCCCGCGCTGGTTATTCCCATCTACTGACGAAGTCGGATAACCTGTACATAAAAAAATCTTGGTTTACATATCTGCCCCTTTCAAAATCTATTGAAACGCGAAGGATGAATGGCATGCTACAAAAATCTCACAAAATATTTGTTCCGTGACAGGTCATGAAAGTGTGCAATATCTGCTTTATTTTTGTGTTTATTTTCACTTTCAACTCGGTGAATTGAAGAAGTATGATTAATTTATTGATTAGTTACTATTTTTCGCATGTATCTATTAAAATAACTTAGAAATTCAAATTTTAAAAACAAGCACAACATCCTTTCATGACTGCCTTTCATGCGAAATTGATCAAAGTGCCCACGATTCTTTCATTTGATCGCCTGAAATAGAAAAAGGCGCTTTGCTCTCTGTCTTATGACGCTCACGACCTTTTCCAGTACTGGTTATAGCCTATACAAATTCTAAAACTCTTTCATACAGAAATCATTACGAGAAGTTACGGGATGGGGGTTGATAGTAGTAAATTTTGACGTTATGCTTTTTGTGAATAAAGCCAAAGACCAGTAGTAGTGCCAATCTGGAGATAGTTATTAGTACCAAGATTTTTTTATGTACAGGTTATCCGACTTGTCAATATTCCTAACTCAGCCATCTTGGATTTTTGTATGGAATTTATGCTCGTTTGTTTACGTTTTGCACTGAAAATGTATGTTTCCCCCTCGCGCTGGTTATTCCCATCTACTGACGAAGTCGGATAACCTGTACATAAAAAAATCTTGATTAGTACAATGGATGACTGCTTTTATAGTATGTATTTGTATTGGATTTCGGATGAATGAAATAAAAACTAGAATATACTTCTTTAAAGGTTATAAGCTTTCTATATGTAGTTTTTATTTGATTGTGTTGTAATTATAGGAAGGCATACATATAAAATGAGAAATCTAAACTATTTCTTGTGTACAATTGCTATAACGAAAACATTTGCGCTTCTGGTGTGGCAGGGAATTAAAATTCAAAGGAAAGTCGTCACCAAATGTGTTTGTTCTAGCATTGTTACTAGCAGATATACTCAAAAATCAACTGGGGTCATATTTCTGATTCGTGGAGTTTTAAACTTAGGCTATTAATTATTTATGCATCGCACAGCGTAAAGAATATTGGTGTAACCGGTCAACGTATTATAAACTCTTTCTCTTTTCTTTGCCTCGCTTCATACCGTCTATCTATTTGACTCATCTAAAAACAATGTTTAGGTAAAAGTATGACATTTACCCACATGCCCTTATAAAAACTTTTATCTTCTCTGCACCTGTGGAACCTTTCCAATCCATTTGCACTATGTTGTATAGCTAAATAAAACTGTTTTGAACAGCATTGCTTTACTCTTATCTCTCTCTCAAACTGACTCTTTCTGAACATACTGTTCGTCTTTTGACTGGCATTCATCACTTTCTTCTACAAATATCTCATTTCCAAATTTAGGTAACACTTGCACGTTCCTGCTTCTTCGCCAGCCATGCTATGTGTGTATGAATGTGTCTGTTTATGTGATTATGTTGGTTTGCTTGTGTTGTGTGTATGCATCGTGTCCTTGGATGTGTTCTGTGCAGATTACCTTTCGTGAAGGTCTTCCCACCCAATCGTTACTTATTGTATAAATTTTCACTAAAAAATGCTGTTTGGGATTTTTGCTCAACGAAATGTGCCGAAAAATCTTAGATCTCTTTCAGAAACAATGATATAATCGTAAAACAAGAATAGAGGTGATTTTTAGCAATAGATTTTAAAATTGGACCAAATTTTGGAATGCTGAAGCTACAGAAAAAAATAAGTTCTAAGAATCTTCGACCTAAATCCATACGCTGATGAGAAAGATCCCAATTTGTATTAACCCTTCTGTATTTTTGAGAATCTGCTTTCAATCCTTCACCAGGGGTCAGGATATTTCACTGTATGTAAAAGGAATAAGGCATTTCATGAGACAGATCGAATCAGCTGTTTTTCTCGTCTGTATTTAGTCTGACTATAATTATTATTAGTGGTTGCTCGATTGTTTGGTGAGTTCGAGCTGAAAATTTCGATAGGTCCTATCTTTAATTCTACCCTACATGTTTTACTTTTCGGTTACCAGGGCTTTAAAACAAAAAAAACATACGATTTTTAAAACGTGTAGTAAGATTACCTATTCATACAATTGCATTCAAAGGGTCTGTCTCATATAGAGAATTGAACTGAAATTTAACCCTTTCCTTCCCATGGTAGCTGTAGAGCTCCATCAAATTTTGCACCTTCCAACATACATCGAATTATTTCAACAACAAAAAGCAGTATTTGGCACAACTTTATGGTTTCATTAGACTGCAAATATAATCAATTTCGAGTAAAAATAGTTAAACTATTGAAAACAATCAAGTAACTATTGATTTACAATCAAAAACTTTTTTTTTGCAATTCCTGATCATAATATCTGGTTTACAGTTCGTCTTTGAGTGATAAAACGGCCTACTTTTCCATACCAACGAAACGGGTGCTTTAATGAACATTATGCAACTCAAACGGGTTGCATAATATTCATTATAACACTCATTTGGGTGCTATAATGAAAAATCAACATCAGAACAGTAGTAACATGACTACATTTTGCTGAATT
>NW_026943286.1:0-1831 GCF_024139115.2 Armigeres subalbatus | reverse complement strand
TCAGCAGGAATTTGTTAGATTCCAAAATGCATTTGTTGTTCCGTTGCAGGAACCAGACAATCCGGATGATTAGGATTGTGGGAAGCACGGGGAGGGTCACCCGCACATTCTCCGGGTGCAATCCGGATGTTTACGATTATAAAAATAACGGCAAACGCCGTCCGGAACACCGAGCGGAACATTTTGTTTACAAATCGCGGGGGGATTTTTTTTCCTCATTTTCGGCAGAAATTTGTTGACTTCCAGAAGGCGATCGGTGTTCCGGTGCAGGGGCATAAGATCGATCTGGATGGATTTGTGCATGGAAAGACCGGAAAAGCACTCCAAAAGACTCGGAACAATTTGCGTGACCGAGGGGAATCCGCTCGCATCAATTTCAATGTTTTCAGCAGGAATTTGTTAGTTCCAAAAATGCATTTTGTTGTTCCGTTGCAGGAACCAGACAATCCGGATGATTAGGATTGTGGGAAGCACGGGAGGTAATACCCGCACATTCTCCGGGTGCAATCCGGATGTTTACGATTATAAAAATAACGGCAAACGCCGTCGGAACACCGAGCGGAACATTTTGTTTACAAATCGCGGGGAAGTTTTTCCTCATTTGAGCAGAAATTGTTGACTTCGAAGGCGATCGGTGTTCCGGTGCAGGGGCAGATCGATCTGGATGGATTTCCAGTTATGGAGAAAGACCGGAAAAGCACTCCAAAAGACTCGGGTAGTTTGCGTGACGGAGGGAATCCGCTCGCATCAATTTCAATGTTTTCAGCAGGAATTTGTTAGCTCCAAAATGCATTTGTTGTTCCGTTGCAGGAACCAGACAATCCGGATGATGATTAGGATTGTGGGAAGCACGGGGAGGGTCACCCGCACATTCTCCTGGTGCAATCCGGATGTTTGCGATTATAAAAATAATGGGAAACGCCGTCCGGAACACCGAGCGGAACATTTTGTTTACAAATCGCGGGAGGATTTTTTTCCTCATTTTCGACAGAAATTTGTTGACTTCCAGAAGGCGATCGGTGTTCCGGTGCAGGGGCAGATCGATCTGGATGGATTTGTTTATGGAAAGACCGGAAAAGCACTCCAAAAGACTCGGGTAGTTTGCGTGACGGAGGGGGAATCCGCTGGCATCAATTTCAATGTTTTCAGGAGGAATTTGTTAGTTGCAAAAATGCATTTTTGTTGTTCACGGTTGTGAAACCAGACAATCTGGATGATTAGGATTGTGGGGAAGCATTTGGACAGGGTCACCCGCACATTCCGGGAAAAATCCGGATGTTTGATTATAAAAATAACGGAAAACGCCGTCCTAAACACCGAGCGGAACATTTGCTTTACAAATCGCGGGGGATTTTTTTCCTCATTTTCGACAGAAATTTGTTGACTTCAGAAGGCGATCGGTGTTCCGGTGCAGGGCAGATCGATCTGGATGGATTTTATGGAAAGACCGGAAAAGTACTCCAAAAGACTCAGGTAGTTTGCGTGACGGAGGGAATCCGCTCGCATCAATTTCAATGTTTTCAGCAGGAATTTGTTAGTTCTAAAATGCATTTGTTGTTCCACTGCAGGAATCAGACAATCTGGATGCTTAGGATTGTAAAGCACGTGGAGGGTCACCCACATTCCTCCAGGAATTCCGGATGTTCCTGCGGGATTATAAAAATAACCGGAAGTTCCTCCGGAATTCCTTCGGAAGTTCCTCAGGAATTCCTTCGGGGGATTTTTTCCTCATTCCTTCGGCAGAAATTCCTCCGGTTGATTCCTCAGAAGGCGATCGGTGTTCTCATGCAGGGGCAGATCGATCCGGAATTTGTTTATGGAAAAAGACCGG
>NW_026943285.1:0-16452 GCF_024139115.2 Armigeres subalbatus | reverse complement strand
GAGAAATTAGGAGTATGAAGAGAGACGTCTCAATCTTCGCATTCCCTCATTTTGTAAAAAGTGAGAAAGTTGAAGTAGAGTGCAAGTAGGACGTCTCAATTACTCACTTAGCTGGCAGCTTTCTCACTTTTTACAGCGACAAGTGATAAATGAGTAGTAAGAAGTGAGTTGTCTCAGCTTCTCACTTTTCATTTCTCTCTTCACTGTGAGTAAGCGCAAGTAAGAGTATAAAAACGTCTCACCACCTCATCATTGAATCAAAAATTTTTAATTAAAGGTACACTGGGGGAAGTGGGAAAAGGGAAAAATCGATAGTGCATGTTTGAATCTAGTGTACCAAGAAACCAATTTAAAGGAGTCTAAATGCGTTCAATCAAAATGGGCTTATCAAAACAGTCACAATTTTGCACTAACTGTTGCAAAGGTAATTCATACCATTTTGGTCGTTTGAAATTTATGCGAAATAGATTTTAAAATTAGGAATTAGTTTTTTCCACTTACCCTATGATGGGATGGGGTAAGTGGGAAAACCCATGTTACCTTTGGACCTTCCAAAGTGATGATGAAGTTACATTCAACTAAAATCAATACACGATAATTGCTCTCAGTGTATCTTTCAGTGAATAATGTCACAATCAGTGTTAACGGGAATAGATCCTCATGGTAAGAAATAGTTAGGAGGCCTGGTTTTTGCCTTTCTCGAACACCTAAGTGTAGGGAAGAAATCTATGCATGTTCGCTTCCCCCTAAAAGATGAACTCTTTTAAAGGAAAATGGACGATTTATAGGGTTTATAAACCTGAATAAACTTATTTTAACGAATTGAGATGATGTTCTGTCTAAAAGCAGTATTTGTATGTACTGTGTGACACTGCGCAAAGCACAAAGCACAAAGCACAAATCCCTTGAGGGAAGAAAAAATGCGTTATTAGAATATTATCCACTTCCCCCGCAGTCTTTGATACCTGGGGCAAGTGTAAAATCTTTTGAATTATATGCTTTCTTGGTACAAAAACCACTACTGATTGAATGGGATTAGTTTAATTGCAGGTTGTAACAGTCACCTGTGAGTATAAATTCACTTGGAAAAAAGGACAATTGATGCAAAATAAGAATTGATTTTATGAATGCAAAAATCAACTTTTCAAGTGAAACAACTTTAAATTACAGTTCCAGCATTAACTTGTGTTAGTGTATGTATTATAAGCAAATTTCAACATAGTATTAGTGTGAGCCCCTGTGAGGGCCCTCCCAGTTAGCATGTACGGTGAGACGCGCGGCTACAAAAGCAATACCACGCTGAGGGTGGCTGGGTTTCTGATTCCCCGGTGCCGGTTCTAGGTATTTTGACGGAAATTGAAATTGTCTCATCTCCCCTGGGCATAAAAGCGTTATCATCGTGTTAGCCTCATGATATACAAAATGCAAAAATGGAAAAATGGTAATCTGGCTTAGAAACCTAGCAGTTAATAACTGTGGAAGTGCTTTAATGAACACTAAGCTGCGAGGCAGGTCTATTCTCTGCCCAGTGTGGGGATTAATCAGTGGAGCATCAAAGTATATTCTTGCATAATGTTATGATGTGCTTAAAAACTGTAAAGTATGTACACCTAATTGTTTCGAGTCGCTTTAATTTACACTTACCCCTTCTTTCCACTTCCCAGTGTACCTTATATAAAAGAAGAAAAAATACAAAATTTCCATAAACAAAGCAACACTTGGTAGTCCCATAGCAGTAGTTGGTTGCTACTGGTTTCGCTTTATAAGCGGACGGTCATGGATTCGATTCCCAGCCCTCCGACTCAAACCTCTTGTCAGTTGCCGGAGGTGCAGCCCAAAACGGTGGCGTTTTGGGTTGCTGCGTCTTACATCTGACACGGCTTAGCCTGATGACGATCGACAAATTGTTCTTTCCTTCGAAAGGCACATTATTAACTTTTTTTTATTAAGAGGGTAACAATCAGATAGACGCCAGTCAAATTTTAGTCAATATTGGCCGAAAATATTTTTCTTGCACGCAATGTAAAATGAAAGCTCCATAGTAATGCATTTTCAACTCTGTGATTTAAAATGGGATGGAAAATGAAGTCGAATCGAATGTCGCCTTTTTGTTTACATCATATATGTTAAATGTACCATTTTATACACTGTAAGCCAAGTTACCATTTTGGGAGAAGGGTCGTTTGGCCGAAAACACATTCTGGCTGAAAGTCATTTTTGACTGAACGGGTCATTTGGCCGAACAGGTGATTTGCCGAATAGAATCATTTGACTGAATGGGTCATTTATGGGCGAAGTATGATATTTCATGTCTCACTTCTCCCTTCTCAATCACAGCTTTTCTCACTTCTCGCTGCAAAAAGGAGAAACAAAATGTCAGAAATGATGAGGAGGAAGAATGAAACTTCCTTTCTTAAAAAGCTGGGAACGCACTTTTCACGAAAAGTGCGAAATGAGAAATGATTGGTGAGAAGTGAGACGTCTCACTTCTCACTTCTTGCTAATCATTTCTTACTTCAAACTGTAAAAAGTAAGTTAGCGCAAAGTGAAAAGTGAGACGTTTTCATTATTCATTTTACCACGGTACTCTCTATTGTCTACAGTGAGAAGTTAGACGTCTCTTTTCACACTTGCGGCAATAATCATTTCTTTTCCTTCATTCTCCTGACTGTGAAAAAGTGAGAAATGAGCACTTCCTTCATTGCGCATTACTCACTATCATTCATACAGTAGAGGTGTGAGATGTAGAATATGATTTAGTGACAAGCGCAATGGATTCGGCTCTTACATCTCTAAATTATTTCGAATGGCCACGTGATGTTATAACTGGCCCAACGCTTTGGTTGTGCAGATCGTAAGCCTTCTTCTGGAGAAATTGGTCTGCCCCAGAAGACGGGGTGCCAAAACACAGACGCGGGGCAGCATGGGGACTATGTCCAAGGGCTTGACGATCCCTCCCTTGTGCACATCTGGCGAGTTGTAGGGCTTGCCAACTAGTGATGTGAGTGGGGTTTGACAGTGAGCCCTATTGAAACCTCTATAAAAAGCTGCATGTATCCGCAAGTAGGCTCCCTACTAAAAGCGACCGTGTGCTGCTTCAAAAGCGCACTCAAGCCCAAATCCTGGTGTTAGGTGGGATGACGCTAAACAGCTCCTGACACATCGACGGCCTCCATTTGACGAGGCAGGAGGTTTGCGCAGTATTCCCACAAGCCGCCCAGTAGAAAGTCAACCAATCATTACGAACAATATAAGAGATAATGCGATTCGATATAATCGGCAAAAGACCTAGGCGACGGAATACAGGATCACGATTGGAAGCTTGGAACGTCACGGAATTGCGAAGTCGCCTTAGGGTTTCACGTAGGTTGCAGAACCCCGAGCAGGAGTGAATTAATTGAATAATGCTTTGAATTCTGTTATTGATACCTATACTCTGTTAATGAATTAGTTTCCTAGATAAAGAGGTAAAATACCAATAGTGATTAATAACAAAACCAATATGCACACATACTTTCGGGCAATACAACAAACAGTTTATTAATCTGATTTTCAACACCAAATGCATAACCACATTATTATTCGTTTGGTGTTTCGAATGAAATACCTAAGCTAACGGTATGCCCTACCAAGTATTCTGCATATAAGTTTTTGTAATGGCTTTTTGGCATTTTACCTCTCTATGCAAGGTTGTAAATCAATACCAATTTCTGGTTATCAGGAGGTCGTCAGCTCCTGCTCTCCCTGAGACAGGATGATCTACGATGAATTAAGGCATCCCACGCAACTTCGCTGACGTCTAGCTGGCGCTGCAGGAGATTTGCTGGACAGGTGACAGAAAGTGTGGAAAAGCGGGCATCGGAGCGGCTACCTTTCACCAAAGCTGCAGTGGCACCACCAACGAGGCTGGGAACCGGCTTCCATAGTGCTGGTAAGATGCGCCAACGCGTGATTGGGTGGCAGCCAATCAACGCAAGGATGTGCAAGCTTGAGGATTAAAGGCCGTTTAACTTCAACTGCGCTAGCATCATCAACGTGCACTGCCCACACGAAGGGAGACCTGGACATGACGAGAAAAGAAGGTTCTACGCACGCACAGCTTCGAGCAGACAAATACGATGGATGCCCACTGTGGGACGATTGCCAAATCGTCATCTGGTGACATGAACGCACACAGGTAGGAAGGGAGGAAATGCATAGACCGGTCATCGGACCGGATAGTATGCAATACCGTATCGAATGACAACGGCCAACGTGATGCATAAACTTCGCAGCCTCCCTGCGGAATGGTAGTAGTTCGAAGCACCTTCTTCCCCGCAAAAACATCCACAAGGCGTCACACATGGAGATCACCTAACCAATGAAACGGAAAACTGGGGAATCGACTCACGCCGTTCTAATCGACGGTAAATTCTTCTCCGACATCACGAACGTCCGCAAACTTACCGCAGTGCGAATATTGAATCCGACCACTACCTCGCTGCAGTATGCTCTGCGCTCCAAAACTCGACATTTTCGGTGTACAACACGCGTCGAAGTCGGACGCTCGCAGTTTAACATTGGGCGGCTACAAGACGGTAGATCTGTAGCCCAAGAATACGCAGCAGTGCTGGAAGTAGCGGCACTTCCAACGGAAGAGCAGCCAGGCGCAGCATCTCTTGAAGATGGCTGGAGAGATATTCGATCCGCCATTGGTAGCACCGTGCAACGCCGCTGCACTTGGCATCACGGTGCCCCCGGACCTGGCAGAGAAACGACTGGTATGACGGCGAATGTGAGCAGTTAGGTGGAAGAGAAGAATGCAGCATGGGCGAGATTGCTGCAACACCGCACGAGGGCGCAACTGAGGTAACGATATAAACAGGCGCGGAACATGGACAAAACTCGATTTTCCGGAGGAAAAAAGTGCCAGCAGGAAGATCGAGACCGTGAAGAAACGGACGCAACTGTACCGCATGCTAACCTAACACACGAAAGTTCTATGGAGAGAAGTTAAACCGATCACGTAAGGGCCACGTGCCACAGCGCCTGATATGCGGGTCGGACATACAACGTGGAACCTTCTTACGAACGAGCGTGAGGTGGAACTCCCAAGGTGGCGGCAGCACTACTGAAGAACACCTGAATGGCGATGGTGGCATACAGAAGATGGCGGGTATGGTGATGGACCAGGAGAACACGCGCAGGGGATATGAATTCTACCGGCTCCGGATCTCCAGGAAATCCAGGAGGCGAGACTTTCGCCGGCTACTCAAGAACAACAAAGCCCCTGAGGCTGACCAACTACCAGGAGAGCTATTTAAACATTTGGTGGTGAGGCACTGGCTAGAAGGCTGCACTGGGTAATTACCAAGATTTGGGAGGAGGAAGTTTTGCCGCAGGAGTGGATGGAAGGTGTCGTGTGGTCCCATCTACGTAAAAGGCGGATAAGCTGGTTACTTGTAGTAACTACTGCGCAATCACATTGCTGAACGCCTGCCCTACAAGGTACTCTCCCAAATTTTTATGCCGCTTCGACTAGCACCAACTGTAAGGGAGTTCTTGGGAGAGCAGTACCAGGCGGGAGTTTTTATGGGCGAACGCTCCACCACGGACCAGGTGTTTGCCATTACCGCCGTGCTGCCGAGAAATGTCTGCGAATACAACGTGCCCACACATCATCTATTCATCGACTTCAAAGCCGCATATGATGCACCATCGATCGGGGACCAGCTAATATGGCAGCTAATGCACGAAACACGGTTTTCCGGATAAACTGACACTTTGGTTGATCAAAGCGACGAATGGATCGGGTGATGTGCACGTGGTTTCGAGTTTCCAGGGGCATTTCCGCTGAGTCCGCTTCGAAACCCGCAGAGGGTTATTACGGCAAGGTGAGGATGGTTCATCGTTTGCTATTCAACATCGCTTTGGAAGAAATTAATACGAAGAGCGAGGGATTAACACAGGTGATGCAATTTTTCAATAAGTCCGTCCGGCTATTTGGTTTCGCCGACGACATAGATATTATGGCACATCTTTGGGAAGATGGGAGAAGCCCACAACAGGCTGAAGGAAGCTAATCGATGGACTTTAGTCATCAACACTTCTGAAGACGAAGTACATGGGCGATAGGCAGAGTGTCTGGCGAAGACAATGTGAGCCACCACCGCGAGTTTGCATCGGTGGTGACCAGAAATCGAGGTGGTAGAAGTAATCAGATTTGTAATTACTTGGGCTCACTAGTGACTGCTGAAAAATGACACCAGTAGAGAAATTCGGAGACGCATAGTGGCTGGAAATCATGCCGTACTTTGGACTCCGCAAGACGCTCTGATCGAACAGAGTCTTCGCCGCCGTACCAAACTGACCAATCTACAAACGCTAATTCAGAGTTCGGTAGTCCCTCTTACCCGGACACTTGACCTGTGATGCTCGTGGAGTGACCAACGCGCACTTCTGGAGCTTTTGAAAGGAAAAGTGCTTGCATTACCATCTACATGGTGGGGTGCAGATGGCGGACGGAGGTACGTGGAGGAGGCGAATGAACCACGAATTGCATCTGCTGTTGGGAGAACCATCCATCGTCTGCCACCGCGAAAATCGCGGACGACTGCGATGGGCCGGGCACGTAGCCAGAATGTCGGACAGTAACCCGGAAGAAAATGGTTCTCGACAACGATCCAAGACGTTTTGCACAAGAAGAGGCGCAGCGAGCAAGGGTATCGATGCAGCGTTGGAAGATGACCTTGCGACCCCTCCGTAGACTGGCAAGGTGTGGTTGGCGACGTGTAGCCCATGGACCGAGCTGAATGGAGAAGACTCTTACTCTTACCGCACAGGCCACTTCGACCTTAGTTCTGAATAAATAATAATAAACACACAGTCAAAACGTCGCACAGTGGCGTGCCCCCATACAAATATCGGACAAAACCTAATATTATGCTCGAATCATTCACTAAAGACGCTAAATTCATTTTGAGGTTAGAATTGTTATCAAACATATGCTATGCTACTCAAGTACTCCTGGAGGCGCAAGCCTTAAGGTCTGAAGCATTAACAGCGACCTCATTTTAACAATGAAGCAGTCATTTTCCAGCTTTGAGCAGCTAGGAGCAAATCACCACACTAACCACTGGAAAAATAGATCTAAAATAGGTTTCAAATCAGATCGTTCCGAACCGTTCCCGAAAAAACTTTAGTCATATTTTCTTTTTCCATTCAAATTTGTTCTGGCGATGCTTAACTTAGCATTAACTTCAACAAGCCATCAAAAATTGAATGTACAAGCTACAATCATTCAATTTTGGAATCAGTTCATTTAATATATGCGTGAAATTAAAAAAAAAATATGAGTTTAGCGAAACGAGCTGAAAAAAGTTTGAGATTTTGTCCGGGTTTCCGCCATTGTGCGTTGGGCAGTTGAAACTTTATTGTTTCTAACAATTTAAACTGTAAAGCCGAAACCCATTGCATATATTCATCAGACGAAAACCATTGAGTTATAAAATTAGTGAGAAGTGAGACGTCTCACTTCTCACTCATCATTTCTCACTTCTCATTTCCAACTGTGAAAAGGGAATTGTGCAATTTGAGAAGTGAGACTGCACTTGCACAGGCTGTCGAGAATGTTGATTTTCTAACCTTTGAATAATTCGTCAGAGTTACACCAAAATCTAATTGAAAAAAGAACTTAATTGTGTTGAAACGTTTGTCTACAAATAGTTGATTTTTGTCTTGTTAAAATGTTGTTTTTTGGAGCCATGACGTTTATTGTGTAGATCGAAACCACAGAAGCGTTAGGGCTTTATGCCACTGCAAGTTTCAGTTATTACCAAATCTCTCTTCACATAACATCATTATTTATTATTCATTCGTGACTAAGGCCGAAGTGGCCTGTGGTATATTCTCCATTCGGCTCGGTCCATGGCTTACACGTCGCCAACCACGTAGTCTACGGAGGGTCCACAAGTCATCTTCCACCTGATCGATCCACCTGTTGCCCGCTGCGAACCTCAGCCTTCTTGTGCCCGTCGGATCGTTGTCGAGAACCATTTTCACCGGGTTATTGGTCCGACATTCTGGCTGACGTGCCCGGCCCATCGCAGTCGTCCGATTTTCATGCGGTGTGAACGATGGATGGATTTCTCCCAACAGCTGATGCAATTCGTGGTTCATTCGCCCTCCTCCACGCACCGTCCGCCATCTGCACCCCACCATAGATGGTACGCAGCACTTTCCTTTCGAAAACTCCAAGTGCGCGTTGGTCCTCCACGAGCATCGTCCAGGGTCTCGTGTCCCGTAGAGGACTACCGGTCTAATTAGCGTTTTGTAGATTGTCAGTTTGGTACGGCGGCGAACTCTATTCGATCGAAGCGTCTTTGCGGGAGTCCAAAGTACGTACGATTTCGCTTTCACTATGCGTCTCCGAATTTCTCTGCTGGTGTCATTTTTCGGCAGTCACCAGTGAGCCCGGCACACAAATTCTTTCTACCACCTCGATTTCGTCACCACCGGTGATGCAAACTCGCGGTGGGTGGCTCGTTGTCTTCTTTCTGAACCTCTGCTCATCATGTACTTCTGTCTTCGACGTTGTTGATGACTAGTCCGATCCCGCTTAGCTTCCTCTTCAGTCTGATGTAGGCTTCCTCCATCTTCTCAAAGTTACGTGCCATAATATCTATGTCGTTCGGCGAAACCAAATTAGGCTGGACTTGCACTTATTGGAAAGAATTGTTACCACTCTGCAGTTAATCCCTGCTCTTCGTATTACCCCTTCCAAAGCGATGTTGAATCACATAACATCATGTTCAGGCTTGTAAAATGTCATCTGCATGTCAATTTGGACTAATTTGCTCATAACTTTCTTTAGAAGCTAAAAATTTCTTCCATAATTTTGGAGTGTACTCATAACCAACAGCTTGAAAGTAGGGTTATACTTTGTCCAAGGGGTACATTGTTCTCAAGTATAACATCAAAGGCTGGAGAGTGAAAACTCTCCAAATGTCACGTGTCATTTGGACATAATGTACATTTGAATGACATTTTGCCTCCTACGCCCCAGAGATTACATATTTACAGCAAAAGTCTCGTTAGACAAAGTTGTAGGCCCATGTAACCGCCAAGTAAGTTCGTCATATACAACATGAATTGATAGCTACCTTCCTGAAACAATGTTCTGGGAAAATTATACAAACGAATGCAAATGACATTTTACAACACTGATCATGTTCAACTAAAATGAATGTAAATAAAATGCAGAACGCGGAAAATCAAAATAGTAACTTTATTGAAAAGCGCAGCCATTGTCAGATTTACTACTTTTTGAATAGCGCAGTCGCTCATGTGTTGAATATTTTTAGTGCAGTGAGCAGGGTAAGAAGTTCCTCCTCGCTTCCTCTCCTAGCAGAAGCCAGATCGAGCATTGCTAGGCTGACCATACACACCGTATTTAACGAGACAGTCCTGGTTTTTAGATCCTATTGTTCTGTTCCGTCGTCTAAAAAATCTTTAATTTGTCCCGTGTTTTCATTGAGTCTTCTAAAGAGCTCCAAAATATTATTCAAACAATTCAATATTTTGGGCAGGAATCTAAAATCAAATACATAGAAAGTATTTTTTTTTTGTGTTTTATTAGAGATTTGCATCCCTCGGCTGGTCATCTGTTGATAAGGAAAGTGGAAGAAATCCATTGAAAAAGTGTGAGATTAAGAAAATTATTTTGAGCTTTCTAGTGGAATGTCTTTACTTGTGTGTGAAATGTCATGTCATTGGTATTGCTTTTAAAAGAAACCTTTCTATACCGTTTTGTATTTTCCATTTATCGACTTTTCTTAGGGTTTTTAACAATTGATGACAACAGGTGCTTCTCCGAGGGATATTGTCATACAGTTTCAATTCAATTTTTTTTTTCTGCTTATTTCGGAGGCAATTTGACTAATTGAACGGAATAGTAACGTAAAACAACGCAAGTATTTCCTGAAAATCAGGTCACGCCTTAACGCCAATAAAATGAAACGCAGGGACAAGCATTCTAATTTTCAGATTAGAATCATTTTCGATTATTCTTTTTGAACCTTCCGAAGTTGAGTAATTCATTTTTTTCAAATCTGGTAAAGACCACATATTTTCAATCATTTGATTCTTTTCGAAGTATTAAGAATCATGCAAAGCCTTTCTGAATAATTTTGAATAGGTATTTCGAAATCATCCACTGTAAAAAAGGACGACATTAAAAATATTTATAAATTTCGATTTTAAGGATGGTGTCTTCATTAAAGTAGAAACTATAATTGATTGGGTACTTAGTTAGGTGTTAGAAAATATGTGTCAAAATGTTAACGGTTTTTGTTCCTAGTCTATTGTTCAGTCTAACATTAACTGTCTGGTATAGATTTTTTCTGGTACACACACACACAGCTACAAATCATCTACACTTGCATTTCTAGAAATGTGCCATGTAACAAACACAAACCACACTCAAGCATTAAGCGGACAGACGTAGGATGGATTTCGAACAACATACGCCTCTGTATTGCACCCGTATCAAGAGTATAGAAGAGATTAAGAGAGTGAAAAAACGAAACAACCATAATTTAAGAGATGAGTAGATTATTCAGATATGGCATCAAGGCTACCATTACGAAAAAAGGGGTTTGCAATGAGGCGGTATCCGAAAGAAGATTCGCGTTATCTGTGTTTTTGAAATTGTGTGTTCTCGAAGTATAAGTCAGTTTTTATATGTTTGGTTCTGTTGCAATTAGTTGAAATTGAGTGTTATAATTATCTAAACTTCACAGTATGTACCAAAAAATCCATACCAGACAGTTAATGTTAGACTAAACAATAGACTAGGAACAAATACCGTATTGTAAGTTATTATAGGTTCCCCTGATGAAGACACCATCCTCGTGTCGAAACGTCGGATAAATATACATCTTTGTTTCAATAATTCAAGACTGCATGGCGTCCTTGAAATCCAAATAAAAATATACAGTCGATTTCTCAATATAGTCATACCTCGATATAACGTAACTCAATTTTTATTTTCGTTACGTTATATCGAGGTTACGTTATATCGAAGCAAATTTTTTTCCCAAAATTTTTTTAAATCTTTTATTTTATAAAAGAATTTTAACCTAAAACCAATGTTATTCATCCAGCAGGGTGTTTCAACCTTTCTTACTTGACTTTTTTTTTCAAATTAAAAAAAAAAAATCTGTTTTTTCTTAGATAGGCAATCTATTTTTTTTATTTTTTCATAACCATTTTTTTCATTTCTGTTTTACTTTTTACATATTTACTTTTTATCTTAGAATATAGCTTTAATCAGAATTCCTTTAATAATTTATAAATAAAAATAAAACTAAATTTAATATAATTCTAGATTACTATTCTTTATTTATGAAAGTAGAACTCAAGCTCATAACAATTCACAAACCAGTTCGAAATCGCAAAACAACATTAGCTTCAATATACGATGCTAAAGTGGAGGCGATATACGTATATATTGTATGGGGAAGTACCGATGTGGCCTCTACTTTAGCATCTTATGTGACATCATATACGATCTTGTGTTGACTGGGATGCTTCTTCCTGCGTTGACATTGACTGCCTTGTGTTGTCACCGGCATAGTGTCGGTATTCCACCTTCTCATCAATGCTTCTCAGCGTGCCTCTTTCGACTGACAGCGGTACATCATTCTCATTCTCGATTTCATGGAGCATTGTAAGATTTGCATATCGAGTCAGCTGGAACAACCTTCCACGCTTTGGCGATCCAAACGATCTTCTATGATGATCTTCATAACCACAGTAAGATGTCCCTTACATAAGATGGGCTATGGTATGTTGGTCAGAGGAGGTGCTTGCGGACTCGAAAATATACGAAGCCAATCTGATTAATCTCTAAAAACGTGCTGACCAACCATGTAGAGAGGGGGAGCACCCAAATGGGAGGCTTTATGGGAGGCCTCCAGACCTCTCAAACTCGTCGTGCGACTCTTAAAGTGAGTAAGGTTGTGCATGATGCAACCCCAAAGCGTTAAGTGTAGTAGAGTCCCACCGACTAAATTTCATCAGTAGGACAACCGTCCCAGATGGTGGGAAATGGCCATCCCTAAGAAGCCAAAGTGGGTCGTAAAACAGGCGGCAGAGGAGGTAGCTGCGGCAAAGAAAGAGGTGGTTGTAGAAGTAGGCTATTATAATGGAGCAACGCGGATGTCCCAAAGGGCCATGAGAGGAGAGCAAATACTTTCTGGTCAAGTAGAAAATATCAACTGCATCCATAGGGCAGAAGGGTGAGTTGATTTTCGGGATCCTGTCCAGAAGAGCTCGGCGTACAAAAACTTGAATGTAGAGAGGCTGGTTGATAAGCTTCATGTAGAAGCCCTGCTGCCCAGTTGAAGTCATGTAAGGGTTTGGATGAAAATGACTGAAGCCGGTGAACTGGTCGATACATTGAAAGATCAGTTGAGAGTTGATATCCAGACCATAGCTATTCGTTTACGAAAGAGCTATGTGGGCACGCAGGTGATGAGCCTATATGTGCTCGCCAGGTACGTCTGGCAGCCAAGAAGTTGCTCGATAAGACCAAATTGAAGGTAGGATTGATGGTATGTTACGTGATCCTACACCAACCATTTGTGGTCTGCTACAAGTGCTTCGGCTACGCTCATAAGTCATTTTATAACTGAACTTCGGCAGGTAGGTAACGCGACATGCAAAGATATGATGTCCAGCGTTGCTGGAAGAGGGTGAGCTCAATTGGGCTCCTCTTGAGGACTCCTGGAACATAGTTAAAGCAGCCATTAACGACGCAGCGGAGAACAACCTCGGATATGTGATACAAAGTTGTCGGAACGATTGATTCGACGAAGAGTGCAGACAGATTCTGGAGAACAAGGACGCAGCGCAGGCGTACGACGCTATAGACGGAAGCGGATACAGCAGACCCGCCTTTTTCAGGAGAAGAAACGCCGAGATGAAACATGTGTGCCGTTCTCAATGTTCACGCAACTTCTGTCAGAAGCTCAACGCATCCCGCAATGGTTTCGTGCCGCGAGCTGAGATGTGCAGGGATAAGGATGGGAGCATTTTGACGGACGAACGATGTGGTGATCAAAAATGGAAGCAGCACTGCGAGGAACACTTGAATGGTAAGCAGCTGGTACGGATGGTATCGGAGCTGAGCTCATTAAGATGGAGCCCGGATGGGAGGAAGTTATCAAACCGGCTTCGTTGACGGCCTAACGACAACGGATCAGATCTTCACCGTACGGGCAAATCATACAAAAGTCGTGAATACCAGGTCTCAACGCAACGTCTGTTTGTCGATTTCAAGGTGGCATACGACAATATAGCCCGCGTAGAGCTATGGAGTATTATGAATAAAAAAAAGCTTCCTGGGAAGCTTATCAAACTAATCAAAACAATGGTGGACTGTGTGCAAAACTGTGAGAATATTTCGGCGAAAACTCCAGTTCATTCCGGATCGCACCAGGACCGCACATTACACTAGAAGGTGACATGCGGAGATTCAGATTGTAACAGCTGGGGTACGATTTTCAACAGATGCAGTCAAAAGAAAATTGCAAAGGTGGCAGAACTGTACACCCGCCTAAAACGTGAAGCAACAAAAAGTTGGTCTGGTGGAGAAAGCATCGAAGATAAACTGCGTGCTAGGTGGCGAAACCGTTACGATAGTCGTGGATACCTTCGAGGTGGTCGATGAATTCGTCTACTCTTGGATCCTTGCTAACGACTGAAAATAATGTTGGTCGTGAAATACAAAGAGGCATCATCTGTGGAAGTCGGGCATACTTTGAACTCCTAAAGAAACTGCGGTCAAAAAAGATTCACACTGCACCGAATGTATCATGTCCTCTACGGACATGAAACTTGAACCATGCTCGAGGAGGACTTAAAAGCACTCGGAGCATTCAAGAGACGGCTGCTTACGACCATCTTTGGCGGTGTGCAAGAACACGGTGTGAGGCGGCGAGTATGCTCAGCTCTACGACGAACCCAGTATCCAGAAGGTAGCTAAAGCCGGAAGGGTACGATGGGCAGGACATGTTGCAAGAATGCCGGACAGCAACCCTGCAAAGATTGTGTTACCCCAGATCTGGCAAGTACAAGAAGGAGCGCAGTAAGCTAGGTAGGCTGACCATGTACAGAACGACTTGGCGAGCGTGGGATTCTTCTTTCCACCCTATGTCTGTTTATTTATTTATTTTTGGATGGTCGGTCATATAATGGCCTAGATTTGAAAAAATATTTTATACTTAATGAATCACGTTTATAATGAAAACTGTTAAAAACGGGAGCGAAAAAGTTACATTATATCGAAGTAAAAATTACGTTATATCAAGGTATTACTTACTGTAGTTCATTATTTATAAATCAGCTGAACAAAATCGAGTTTATGGCAGTTTCAAACCGAGGGAAAATTTGTTCGGACTAAAGGCTAGATTTAAGGTCCTCACGTACGTAGGAGCCTGTCTGCAAATTTGGCTCCCATGTGTGTGAACGGGATTTATGGGATATGGGATGAAAATAAGCAATTCGGCCCGATTTAAAATACAATCCGGTGGAGATCTTTGAGAGTTTGAGCTGTAAACCAGACTAGAAATCATTTAAATCAATTTTGATCAAAAAGGATTGTGAATTGATTAGATTTGACATTTATTCTCATGCGCCAACCATATTATAGGAAATAATTGAAATCACTATTTATTATTGTTCTTTCCTTGTTAAGATTCTTATTATTCTTATCCACAGATTTTGTTTCTCACTTATATACCCAGGTTGTTTTTACGCGGTTGTAATTCATTAATTTCTCGGTTAACCCGAACTTTTACAGCTTTTTAAATACCACCTGAATTTTCTTTGATTTTTTGTGATTTCGTGGGGTTAACTCATTGTTTCATTGACGCTGAAGGTCTTGAACGACTAAAACCAAACCGTGTAAAAAAACTTGGGTGTATTCATGAAAAAAGGATTTGGCACGGGAAATCAATGATTCCACCGACCTGCTCTTTTCGTGTTTGTCTTTTGACATTTTTTCTTAAAACTATTTTTCTTAGCCTTCTAATGCCCAAAACTGGCATCAGGAAGGGTAATTTATCAATTGTTTGTTATTTTCAATTGTTCAGAATTGAAAAGTTTTGATTTTAATCAATGAAAAATCCTTAATGTATGTCTAAGAGTGGATTAAAATAAAATTTCAAAATTCCACTTTTTAAAAAAGAAAGCAAGAGACGAGGGCGAGGGCCTAGGGCTGAAAATCTCTTTAATAAAGAAAAAAAAATTGGAAGATGCGTATTTTTTGTTCTTTCGAGTTTTGTACGTGTCCCTTTTAAAGAATGAAGTATGTGTAATTTAGTATTTTTCCTCAATGAACTTAATACAATGGAAGATTATGGTGGTGAATGGTTTTCTCCAAAAATTTTCTAATTGCTTATACGGAGTATGGAAATTAGGCCTATAAATGTTGAAATTTCCACAGCTCTCGTTTTTTCACCGAAATGATCTGGCCAACCTAAGCGAAGGCCAGGAAGACGCGTACCGTCCAGCAACAACGGTAGCTGTGTCAGGCGTCGACAATTCGTAAAGCCACTTGCCTCGTTATTCTGGTCGTTATTCTGGCCACCTGCTCCCATTGAAGCAGTTAGGATCGAATAAAAACGCAGGCAAAGTGTATGTTCCTGGTGATAGTTTTTTTTTGTGTCACGTAAAACACTTATTTACCCGGGAGATAGTAGAGTTTGGGATTGCTGAAAAGTTTCTTGTGTTTTTAGTTGGTCACTTACTGACACTGGTTGTTAATGACGTTTTGAACTCAAATTGAAACAGTATCCATGCACTCATATTAGAGGGTATTTGTAATAGACTCAAAATATGCAATATTTTTAATACCATATTTTTGTAAAAAAATCCAAATCATCGATTCGGAAGATCTTGGAAAATTGACCCCTTTCTGTTCGAAATCCTGGCTACGCCCATGTTCAAATCTATATTGAAGGGGCATCTAAACAGTCTTTTAGAAGTTCGGCTCTTATCTTATTTTCGAATTCGCTGCATTTTTGTTGATTGTTTGGTCTTATGTATGGTAGAAGAATAACATTTTACTCCTAAATTCTTCTTCTTGATACAGATGCCATCATGCGAGTTGGTTTCAAATACACCTCTGGTGTTGCGAAGGGCTGATTTGAAAATCTCCATCCTGGGCTATGTTCAGCTATCGCCTTAAGCTGCTGCCTAGTTAGCTTTTTGGTCGACTTTTTTTCATTTCTGTATGGAGGCTACGTCGCCACGGGCCACTAGGTCTGCCTGTACAACGATGTCCAGTTGGTTTCACAGCACAGATTTAATGTCTTGTGCAGCTTTTAAACTACGAAAATTGGATCTGTGTAATGTTTCACGTCGTTCTACGTACAACCACTCAAACACTTCCTTCTTATGTTTAGATCA
>NW_026943284.1:0-88648 GCF_024139115.2 Armigeres subalbatus | reverse complement strand
GTTTGGATGGTTTGGTTTGGTTTGGATTGGTTTGGATTGGATTTGGATTGGTTTGGGATTGGTTTGGATTGGTTTGGATTGGTTTGGATTGGTTTGGTTTGGTTTGGATTGGTTTGGATTGGTTTGGTTGGTTTGGATTGGTTTGGATTGGTTTGGATTGGTTTGGATTGGTTTGGATTGGTTTGGATTGGTTTGGTTGGTTTGGATTGGTTTGGGATTGGTTTGGATTGGTTTGGGATTGGTTTGGATTGGTTTGGATTTGGTTTGGTTGGTTTGGATTGGTTTGGATTGGATTTGGTTGGTTGGATTGGTTTGGATTGGTTTGGATTGGTTTGGTTGGTTTGGAATTGGTTTGGATTGGTTGGATTGGTTTGGTTGGTTTGGATTGGTTGGATTGGTTGGATTGGTTTGGATTGGTTTGGGATTGGTTGGATTGGTTTGGATTGGTTTGGTTTGGTTGGATTGGTTTGGATTGGATTTGGATTGGATTGGATTGGATTTGGATTGGATTTGGATTGGGTTTGGATTGGTTTGGGTTTGGTTTGGAATGGGTTTGGGTTGGGGTTTGGATGGGCTTTGGATTGGTTTTGGATTGGTTTTGGTTTGACTTTGGATTGGTTTGGATTGGTTTGGATTGGATTTGGATTGGGATTTGGTTTGGTTTGGATTTGGTTTGGATTGGTTTGGTTGGTTGGATTGGTTGGTTGGTTGGTTTGGAATGGATTTGGTTTGGATTGGATTGGATGGTTGGTTTGGATTGGTTTGGATTGGTTTGGATTGGTTTGGATTGGTTTGGATTGGTTTGGATTGGTTTGGATTGGTTGGATTGGTTGGTTGGTTTGGTTGGTTGGATTGGTTTGGATTGGTTGGATTGGTTTGGATTGGTTTGGTTGGTTTGGATTGGTTTGGATTGGTTTGGATTGGTTTGGTTGGTTTGGTTGGTTTGGATTGGTTTGGATTGGATTTGGTTTGGATTGGTTTGGATTGGTTTGGATTGGATTGGTTTGGTTTGGGATTGGATTTGGTTGGATTGGTTTGGATTGGTTTGGTTGGTTTGGATTGGTTTGGATTGGATTTGGATTGGTTTGGATTGGTTTGGATTGGTTTGGTTGGATTTGGATTGGTTTGGATTGGTTGGATTGGTTTGGATTGGTTTGGATTGGTTGGATTGGTTTGGTTTGGATTTGGGTTTGGATTGGTTTGGATTGGTTTGGATTGGTTTGGATTGGTTTGGATTGGATTTGGATTGGTTTGGATTGGTTTGGGTTGGTTTGGATTGGTTTGGTTGGTTTGGATTTGGTTTGGATTGGTTGGATTGGTTTGGGATTGGTTTGGTTGGTTTGGATTGGTTTGGATTGGTTTGGATTGGTTTGGATTGGATTTGGATTGGTTTGGATTGGTTTGGATTGGTTTG
Source organism: Armigeres subalbatus (assembly GCF_024139115.2). NCBI lineage: Eukaryota > Metazoa > Arthropoda > Insecta > Diptera > Culicidae > Armigeres > Armigeres subalbatus. The sequence continues at coordinate 87,234 of NW_026943284.1, read as the reverse complement.
GATTGGTTTGGTTGGATTTGGATTGGTTTGGATTGGTTTGGATTGGTTTGGATTGGTTTGGTTTGGTTTGGTTGGTTTGGTTTGGTTTGGATTTGGTTTGGATTGGTTTGGATTGGTTTGGATTGGTTTGGTTGGTTTGGATTGGTTTGGATTGGTTGGAATGGTTGGAATGGTTTGGTTGGTTTGGATTGGTTTGGATTGGTTTGGTTGGTTTGGATTGGTTTGGATTGGTTTGGTTGGATTGGTTTGGATTGGTTTGGATTGGTTTGGATTGGTTTGGTTGGTTTGGATTGGTTTGGATTGGTTTGGATTGGTTTGGATTGGTTTGGATTGGTTTGATTGGTTTGGATTGGTTTGGATTGGTTTGGATTGGTTTGGATTGGGTTTGGATTGGTTGGTTTGGTTGGTTTGGATTGGTTTGGATTGGTTTGGATTGGTTGGATTGGTTTGGATTGGTTTGGATTGGTTTGGATTGGTTTGGATTAGTTTGGATTGGTTTGGATTGGTTGGGTTGGTTTGGATTGGTTTGGATTGGTTTGGATTGGTTTGGATTGGTTTGGTTGGTTTGGATTGGTTTGGATTGGTTTGGATTGGTTTGGATTGGTTTGGATTGGATTGGATTGGTTTGGATTGGTTTGGATTGGTTGGACTGGTTTGGATTGGTTTGGATTGGTTTGGATTGGTTTGGTTGGTTTGGATTGGTTTGGATTGGATGTGGATTGGTTTGGATTGGTTTGGATTGGTTTGGATAGGTTTGGATTGGATTTGGATTGGTTTGATTGGTTTGGATTGGTTTGGATTGGTTTGGATTGGATTTGGATTGGTTTGGATTGGTTTGGATTGGTTTGGATTGGTTTGGATTGGTTTGGATTGGTTTGGATTGGTTTGGATTGGTTTGGATTGGTTTGGATTGGTTTGGTTGGTTTGGATTGGTTTGGATTGGTTTGGATTGCATTTGGATTGGATTGGATTGGTTTGGATGTGTTTTGGATTGGATTTGGATTGGATTTGGATTGGATTTGGATTGGATTTGGATTTGGATTGGATTTGGATTGGATTTGGACTGGATTTGGATTGGATTTGGATTGGATTTGGATTGGATTTGGATTGGTTAGGATTTCGTCTGTTCTTCTGTTCTTCTGTTCTTCTGTTTTTCTGTTCTTCTGTTCTTCTGTTCTTCTGTTCTTCTGTTCTTCTGTTTTTCTGTTCTTCTGTTCTTCTGTTCTTCTGTTTTTCTGTTCTTCTGTTCTTCTGTTCTTCTTTTATTCTGTTCTCCTGTTATTCTGTTCTCCTGTTCTTCTTGTATTCTCCTGTTCTTCTTTTATTCTGATCTTCTGTTCTTCTGTTCTTCTGTTCTTCTGTTCTTTTGTTCTTCTGTTCTTCTGTTCTTCTGTTCTTCTGTTCTTCTGTTCTTCTGTTCTTCTGTTCTTCTGTTCTTCTGTTCTTCTGTTCTTCTGTTCTTCTGTTCTTCTGTTCTTCTGTTCTTCTGTTCTTCTGTTCTTCTGTTCTTCTGTTCTTCTGTTCTTCTGTTCTTCTGTTCTTCTGTTCTTCTGTTCTTCTGTTTTTCTGTTCTTCTGTTCTTCTGTTCTTCTGTTCTTCTGTTTCTCTGTTCGTCTGTTCTTTTGTACTTCTGTTCTTCTGTTTTTCTGTTCTCCTGTTCTTCTGTTCTTCTGTTCTTCTGTTCTTCTGTTCTTCTGTTCTTCTGTTCTTCTGTTCTTCTGTTCTTCTGTTCTTCTGTTCTTCTGTTCTTCTGTTCTTCTGTTCTTCTGTTCTTCTGTTCTTCTGTTCTTCTGTTCTTCTGTTCTTCTGTTCTTCTGTTCTTCTGTTGTTCTGTTCTTCTGTTCTTCTGTTTTTCTGTTCCTCTGTTCTTCTGTTTTTCTGTTCTTCTTTTCTTCTGTTCTTCTGTTCTTCTGTTTTTCTGTTCTTCTGTTCTTCTGTTCTTCTTTTATTCTGTTCTCCTGTTATTCTGTTCTCCTGTTCTTCTTTTATTCTCCTGTTCTTCTTTTATTCTGATCTTCTGTTCTTCTGTTCTTTTGTTCTTCTGTTCTTCTGTTCTTGTGTTCTTCTGTTCTTCTGTTCTTCTGTTCTTCTGTTCTTCTGTTCTTCTGTTCTTCTGTTCTTTTGTTCTTCTGTTATACTGTTCTTCTGTTCCTCTGTTCTTTTGTTATTCTGTTCTTATTTTCTTCTGTTCTTCCGTTCTTCTGTTCTTCTGTTCTTCTGTTCTTCTTTTCTTCTGTTCTTCTGTTCTTCTGTTCTTCTGTTCTTCTGTTAATATTTTCTTCTGTTTTCCTGTTCTTCTTTTATTCCGTACTTGTGTTCTTTTGTTCTTCTGTTTTTCTGTTCTTCTTTTCTCCAGCTGATTCTAATCAAATAATTACAATTTGAAAATAAAATTGTACTCTTGGAGTTCATGTCCGCCTGATTGATTTATTGGATTTGTTTGTTTCAATTTTCTCATGTTTCACTTCTATTCTCTATTTACAGCCGGCTACAGCTACCCAGTTGACTGGTGGTCCCTGGGCATTGTTGCCTACGAGATGCGCTCAGGAATACGCCCGTTCGTGGTCCACTCGTCGACGCCCCTTGTGGAGGTGAAAAACGTTCTGAACACCCAGCCGCACTTTCCCCGGAACTGGAGCGACAACTTTATCGATCTGCTCGGCAAGGTAGGAAGTAATTAAATAATAAACACAAACAAAGCTGCTTACCGACGCCCGGTGGATGGGGCTTGCAATATTGTTTCCTGAGAATCATTGCAAAGGCACACAAAGCGCCAACAATTACTTTCCAACAAATTATAAATAACCCTGGAGCAGTTGCACTGGCGGAACCATAGTCCGTACGAAGTCGCTCCGGTGCATTGAAACGCAATTATCTGCAATTATTTTCCATTTCCGTAATTCATGAACCTTGATTATCTTTACCTCCCGGTACCTTTGGCATTCCTGTTGCAATGTTGGCTTCTCGAGTAACAATCGTGCACGGTGGCAAATCGAAAGACGACGAGCACTGTGAATCCTGCCACAGGAAATCACCTCCATTGTGTGCCTAAACTTCGTCGTAGACTGACAGGAAGGTAGCAGCAAATGCAATTGTTGCACTTGATCCGCCCAAGCCACGCGATGTGTTCAACTTCTCCATAATTACCGTTCGCAGTCGGCTGTTGCGAGTTTCGTTGGCTTCCGTTTGAATTGTTGCGCCCTTCTCCGATATAAATGGCTTTGGGCAATGGAAGGTAGATGTTCACGGTCGCTTCTGGGAATTAAATTATGAAGTCGATTTCCGGAAGTTGCGTGCCGAGATAATCAAAGGGATGATAACTTGCGATGAATTATTTAAAGTTGAATTATTTGATAGTTTAATCGGGAAAGTTTTGTATTATGCCAGATGATCAATTTCTTAACGGCATTTTTCTCTTTTTCCGTTCAGCTACTCAACGTCCACCCGGGAGCTCGAATCAGCAGCCAGCGAGAACTTCAGCAAACCAAACTCCTTCGAGGTACCAAATTCGAGCGGATTCTGGCCAAGCAAACGAATCCCTTGTTCAAACCATCGAAGGATCACTTGAACTGCGATCCCAGCCTTGAGCTGGAGGAGATGATCATCGAAACCAAGCCGCTCCACAAGAAGAAAAAACGACTCGCCAAGCAGCGGTCCATCCATCGGGACAGTCAAAACGCGAACCAGGGCCAGCTGAGCCCGCTGGATAGTCAACTGTTGAAGGAGTTCCTGGTGTACAACCGGTTCAAGGAGCAAAAGCGGAAAGCGATGGAGAAGAAGGAAACCGAGTGGCAGCAGGAGCTGGATCAGGCAATGGCCAGCTCAGAGGCAGATGCGACGACCACGGTGGGACGATCGGAGTCCGTTCCGGCCCGTTTGGCCACGATCAGCGAAGCACAGCCGGACAACGGATCGACCAACAATGGTACCGCGCGATCGATCAACAGCAGTGGGGCAAAGCCGGTGTCCAAGCAGGCAGACAGCTTGGACTACATCGATCGGACGCCATCGCCAAAACCGAGCATATAGTAGTAGTGGTGTGGCGCGTTTTACGTTGCGAGATTACGAATGTTTTGTCCGTTGTTTGTTTAGGTCGTTGCCTGTGGCGGCATCGAGCGTTGTGATAAATCGAAGGCGTCTCGTGTGCTTTTGGATTCTCGAATTCTGGAGTATATTCAATGTGTTACCCGAGAAAAAAAAATTGTCAGTAATGCGCTCATAGATTGCGATTTGTTTAGAATTTAAAATTCAGTATATTTTGTGTCACGTTTGTAGTTCGGCGCACGAAAATCATACGGAAATAACGAGACTGAGTACATTTAGTGAGATAAACAGCAAACAAAAATTGTCACAGTCCGGCACATATTAGCAACATCTAATGATTAACATCAGTTTCCAGTAGCGTAGAAGCATAGTTCTCAGCATCGGTAAACAATAATCGTCGAAATAACCGGTAGTGTTTAAAAGTAGTAAGAAATACAATCATCACTCGCTAGGCCGCTAGAATGCACACTCACTCACTAAATGACGCACATTACTCGCTGATTGTTCATAGAAGTTGCTACACACACACATGCATATACGATAGGTCACCGAGATATAACCGACAGTAAGCAAAAAACAATCAAGTGTAGGCTTGAACAAGTGGATCAAAACGAATTGTAATCAAAAGGACAAAGTAGGCGATTGTTGACATAGCATTCGACATCCGTCGAGCTTGACGTTGATAAATGAAGGCGCATGTTACTGCAGGGATGCCAGAGAATATTTTCAAACGTCTTCACAGTCGTTTAAATATGTCTTCAAATGTCTTCGATATAAAAATTATTATTATTAGCGAAAAATTTCAAAATCCAATAGGTTTGAAAATTCAATCATGTCCTTGTTTTATAGATGTGGAGTAATGTTTATTTTTTTTTTAATTCAAATTGATAGAATTCAAAAGAATATTCTATAAAATTTTCACGAAATAGTGTATAACGAGTTTCCCCTGGATTTTGTACTGAGTCTGGTTAAAATTCCACCGGATTTTTTAACTGAATTTCCATGTGGAATTCTTCCAAATTTATTTTTAAAGAATACTCTGTAAGGTTTCAAAATTTACCGTGAAATACTTGAAAAACATCAAAACCAACAAGAATTCCTGTTGGAATACCCAGAGGATTTACTGAAGACACTTCTGGAGAAATTTCTGAAGGAACTTCCGGAGGAATTGCTGGAGGATTTTCAGAAGGAATTCTTGAAGAAACTTGAGAAGGAATTCATATAGGAACTTCGGGATGAATTCCGGAGGGATTTTTTGGAGAAATTTCTGAACGATATTCCTGAGGAATTACTGAAGGAATATCCGATGGAATTCCTGAAGAAATTTCTAGAGAAACTTCCGGAGGAATTCTTGGAAGTAGTTCTGGATGAATTCATGGAGTAGCTTCTTGAGATATAGCTGCAGAAACTTCCGAAAGATACCCTGGAGGAAATACCAGAGAAATTTCGTAGTATACTTCTGGAGGCATTATTGGAGAATCTTTCGGCAACACTCTTGGAGAATCTCCCAGACGAATTCCTGGAGAAACTTCCAAAAGAATTTCTGGGGAAACTTCCGGAGGGATCAGTGGAGGAGCTTAAGCGTGAATTTTTGAAAAATCTGGGGGAACTTTCGGAAGAATTTCTGGAAGAACTTCCGGAGGAATTCCTGAAATAACTGCTGGAGGATTTTTCGGAGAAATTCCTGAAACTTTCGGACAAATTCGTGTAGGAAATTTGGGAGGAATTTCAGAAACAACACTAGAACGATTTTTTGGAGAAATTCATAAAGGATAAAATACTAGAAGAATGTCCAAAAATATTTCTTGAAGAATTACCAAAGGAATTCAAGGAAGAATTTAGCGAAGGTGTGTAATAAGTTTCCTCCGAATATCTTTTAATGTCACTTCTGACAGAATCCAAGTTTCAAAGTGCTAGCGTTTTCGGGGGCACACCACTCGATACGGAGGCGGCGGACAACTGTCATTTTTGTTGTTTCAGCTTTGCTGCGTCTCAGCATGCGTAAAAAAATAAAAATTACAGTTGTGCGTTGCTTCCGAGTTGTGTGCTCCCGAAACATTTTCCTGTAGTAATTTACCATGCAAGATCTGATAAATATCTATTTAACACCAAAACAATTTCAATTTCTTGTCGACATTCGTAATAATTTTCTATGAGAATTAATTGAGGCAAATTTCTTGTGAAAATCAAAAGAGATTTTTTTGTGGGAGCTCAGTAAAACTTGTGGAAATTAAGAAGAATTTCCCGTTCAATATTTGGAGTATTTCCTTTATTTCTTTTTAACGGAAATTATTATAAATTTCCACGATAATTTTAACTGAATTTTCATTTTCAATTCTCTTGAATTTAGAAAAGAAATTCGTCATCGGAAATCACGAAAAATTCTTTTAAATTTTCACTGAGAAGTCTTTCAAAAATCCACGGGAAATTCAAAGAGCTGAATCAACAAAAATGACAGTTGTCCGCCGCCTCCGTATCGAGTGGTGTGCCTCCGAAAACGCGAGCACTTCGAAATTTGGATTCTGTCAGGAGTGACCTTAAAGACGCCGCCAAGAAAAATACAAACGATTGCTACCATCGAGATTTTTTTACCAGCGCACAGCTCAAAGTTAAGTGTGTATGAGGTCTCAAATGCGTTGCAGTTATCAACCGGCTAGTGTGAATGTATTTTATGTTTGAGATTCTAAGCTCGAGACAAAGACTATTATAACTTTTGTAATATTTATATACCTAGTTTACATAGAGGTCGCAGAATTCATAAGCTTATAAGTAAGTAATGAAATTGTATTTTCTATTCGCTGGTTTATTGATTGTCTTCAAGTGTCTTCAAATAAGTAGATAAGTCTTCAAATATTTTGAAAAGTCTTCAAAATATCTTCACGAAATAAATGTCTTCACAAAGATTCAAATGTCTTCAAATTGAAGACATGTCTTCAAATCTGGCATCTCTGTGTTACTGCGATTGAATATTAATCAGTGGGGGAGCCATTGTTGTGCCCCACCATCATCATCGCTTGGCGAGGAGGGACACGTAGTTTGGGTGAAATAATCGTCAATTCGTTTTTTCTGGTAACGAAATCAAAATCGGATCAAATATAAAGGTATAAACTGTTGAGCATTATTTAAACCAGTGAAATGTTTTTGTCCCTGTAATTTATTGGGTGGAACAAAAAGAACCGATCCCGAAACAACAGAGAAAATATAAAAAGTAAATATTCGTAGCAGCGTGAAATTTAATCGTTTTATCGGAATGATACACAACAGAGTGGTTGCAGTTCCATGCAGTGAACGTTCCCCACTTATATGAAAGATAAGGTAAGTGGTTTCATTTCCAACCTGAAATTCCCTACTGTTCAATCTTACTAATTTATTAGCAAAGCGCAGCTTCGGTACGTTTGGAATTGGTCACGGTACTCTGCATATATTCGATCGTTAATCGAATTTGCAGCAGCCAGCTGCCGCTTCACTGGGCATACGTTTCAATCCGATTCGATTATTTCGGTCGCCGGTATGTAAATAACGAGCAAATTTGCAGCGGAGCGATTTGCTGGCGTGCTCATTCACAGTAGTGGACACAAAAACGATGACAAAGTTTTTATTTATTTTGTTTGGATTTGTTCGTAACAAACACATTAGAAATTTGGTCAATCTTAAAAATGGCAACAATCGCTTATTAATATTAAGAATAAATCTTACACCGTTTCTTCGTTCCATACTGTTCTTGTTTATTACGTATGCACTACTTTAGAAGTGGAAACAGTTTTTTGCAATCAAACCATTTTGCAGGCAAGTTAAATTGGGCCAAAATTGTGGAAATTGCTTAATGAATTGCAAATGGCGAGCTTGGCGAAGGGAATCGAAAACGATAAACTTGTTATGTACACTAAGAAAAATCCACAAAATAATATTTGGCAAAAGTCTATTAATTAAACTCAATGACCAGTAATGCACACATAACAACCCCCCACGCAAAATATAAATAGAATCTATAATCAAATACATAAAATGTATATGTGGTCTCTAATATGCAGTTATTGAATTTATGTGCAGATTCATATTGATTATATTTGTGTCCCCAAATAGCAAAAAATAAGTGAAAAAAATATATGAAGAATTTTCTCAGTGTTGTTGAATTCGGGGAAATAAAATAATGTACCAACATTGCCTTTCATTTCCATCTAGAAGTCGATACACTCTGAGGAAAATTTATGCTAATTGCTTTTCTCCTGGTTGACCCCACGTTCGTTTACGTGCAGTTTATTCAGTTATCCGCGAGTGGTAATGGCCGCCACTTTGCCTGAGGGTTAGTCTCAGATTTGACCTTTGTGGAGATCAACTGCACCATTGCTCCGAGCATTCTGACCATTGCTGCATATAAGAAGGTGTTGATTTGGTAAATTTAAGCCTTTTTATATACCACATTGATCAAAATGCTCGAATGGTGAGTGCAGTTGACATCCACAAACGTCAAATCAGAGACTTACTTGCAGGCAAACTGGCAACCAATGCCGCTCGCGGAAAACTGGATACTCGTTTAGTATAACATCCGTATCCTCGCCGTGTAACGATTTAATCTTGCATAAATTACTTTTTTACTCTAGCTTAGTATAAACTTTGAAAATATGAAAAATGATTTGTTTATATGTTCTTTGGTCTATTTCTGAGTGTACATTACTTTTGCTACACTGAACCAATACTTCCTCCTTATATCGACTTACTGTTAATTTGCTCTCGCCCTTTACCGAAAATAATTCGTTTTTCGAATGATAGCCATTCGATTTCCCCTCCCGTTGGCAAGGTACTGCGAATTACAGTGACTATAATAACAGTGCCGTCAAGTGTCAAAATTGGAACAAAATCATCTGTCAGTTCCATACAAATGCGCGTTCCAAACGAGCAGGAGACCTGTCAAACGTAGCTTATGACGTTACTCTTCTTATAGGACTCTACTGCGAATGACAATCATCTCATTTCCATTGCATATAGAGAACGGTTGCCAGATGACATGCGGATGGTTTGCGTCTGATGGAATCATGATTTACGGTTGATTTTAATCCATGAACTAAATTAGCTTTATTTCATATTTAAATGCAAAAATTTTTTGGTTTCGGATTTTCGTTTTTACTACATAAATATTAAATGTTGATGAAATAAAAATAATAATTATCATAAGGTTTTTAACATTTTTATTTTTAGTAAAAGATAATTAACGAATAAAACGAAAAATAAACTACAGCATTCGGAGAAACGCATAAACTTTACATGCACGTATAACTTTGTACTACTGTATGCTCGGTAAGGTGGCGAACAACTCTGCGGCTCCACATAATATTCGCACTGGTTCCGGCTTTGGGAATCATATATAAAACGAATTTCGCAGCTCCTCCAAATCCACCATAGCCAAATCCATGTTACCACATAAGTAAATCACTGCGAAATATTCTATAATAATAAACTTCTTAATTACTTAATCATTAAATACGTTAGCATATCTCTGGTATAGCTTACCATTAAAAATAACTGAGGAACTCAAGGATGAGGAACTATTTATATTTTCTGCTGCAATTAGCGAATAGTTTTTCGCTTACACGAAATGAGTGCAAAAGCTGCGGTCTTCTGGAACAAACTAATTTATGAAAACCCTGATTAATCCACCTAGCGGTGATGATGCCTTTCTCGTTCGTTCAAAATAGTTGATAAACATTTATGAAAAGTCTAAAATAACAATTGGTGAATAAAACTCATTTTTCATATTTATTTATACCAGATGAACCGGCCTAGAGTCGAAGATCTCGTAAATAAAGATAGATTGAATTGAAAATTCACATTTGTTATAATTGCTGCCGGATGCAATTTGTTGCAAGCAAATCGGATGAGGTTAAGTGCCCGGAAAATGTGATGAGGTTGTGCAATTGCACAAATCCAGTTTCAGGCGTAGTGTAAAAATTTGTATTTTGGCCATAACTTTTGAGCCCATAGTGCCTTCGGGCTGATTTTTAATGTGAAACGATTGGACAGGATTCGCCGTTTAAATAATCGGTTCAGGATAAGATTTCGAAAAATGAGTTAGATTTTTTTTGCACACATGCACATACACATACTTCTTCTGAAAAGTTCGTATCGTTTGGTTTAAATACGAGAAAACCAAAAACGGTGGTGAGAAAAACAAATGTTTCCATTTGTCAAACTATCGAGTGCTTTCCTATTAAACTATTAAACCCATTCAATCAAAGATGTGTTAGTTACAAGATAAAGTTTGTCGCTGTCGTCGCTGTCCGGAATATCTTTTGCCGGCGATGATAGGGGAGCCAAATGTCAAAGAAGGAAAATCCATACGATTTGACAGCTTGATATCCAACATGTTCCGGACAGCAGACCAAGGGAACCGAAGCGACAATATTTATCTAGTAACTAAAATATCTTTTATTAAATCACGTGTGCATGTGTGAACCGGTCTGCAAAAATTCACTCGATGTTCGTTCAAAATCGGGTCAATCTTAAAAAACAGCACTTTTTCGATTTTTGTTTTGAATTTAAAAAAATATTTAGTGGCGTAAAAAAATATAGGTTAATTAGGAATGTTGACCTTAAATAAGCCAAAGAATCGATTAAGGGAATGAACATTTTTGACGAGAAAGGTAATTTTTGCTGATGAGCAGTTCCATTTTTGTCATTATCATTCAAACACTTTTCAACAAGATTTATAAATTTGATCCGACTTAAAAAAATCTGAAGAGAATTCTACTGGGGTTGCTTTTCTTTATATGGAAAGCATTTCGCAGTAATTGGTATGAATGTATGCTTAAAATTGAATATTTTAATTTCTTAATTGATCCAAAATTATTTATCAGACACTCTTTACAGGTAAACGATTCAAGCACGAAATCTGATAGATAACGCGTGACAGAGCTAGTTTGACCAAAATCAGCATTCTTGAGCTCATATTGTGCAATACTTTATATCGCAATGATAACATATATCGGAAAACCGGAAATCGTTGCTTACCTTCGTGTAATTTGTTAGGGATTATAACAAGGCTGTTTTCGATCATTTAGCAATATAGTTTCGATAATTTAGTAGTTTGTCAATAACTTATTCCAGAGGTTAAATTTCAAAAGTGATATGTGGAGGACTTCTAGAGCGAAGGTTTTTACAACTCTGCCTAATTGTTGTTTCTAGCGCTAGTTGCAGTAACTTATTATTCAGACTGATCGAAATTTTGTTATCATTTAGTATTAGTAACTAGTGCTTTAACTCTGTTATTAGTTGAATTAAAACAACAAACTCTTAGGCAGAGCTGTAGAAAAATAATCGCAGCACTAGAACTCTGCTGTAACACGTTTTGACATTTAACCTCTGGAATGAGTCATTGTAGTTTGTCAATGATCGAACTATCTAAATCGAAATTATCTAAAACATACTTGGATTATAGAAAAGTTTGAATACTTTTTCTACTGACTTCCAAAAATAGAAAATTTTCTCCGAAGCCTACTCATTTTCTCCTACATAATCCGAGTGCTTTTTATTTGAATTCTTCTAACAGACATGCTGTCACTATGAACGGGGTTCCACATATTTGGTCTAGCGAAGTCCAAGATTTAGGACTTATGTATAGCATGAATGAATAAACTATCAAAAACCACACAGAAGGTATGCAAACAAAAAGGTACAAAAATAGTAAGTAAATACTCATAGAAAATCAAAATCTTAAAATATTTTTTTGATTTACAAACTAATTGTTAGGCCAGCCATGTTTTACATATACTGTGCCAATATGGGTTATTTGCTGCAACGCCAGGAAGAATGCATTTACAGAGGATTCAAAATAAAATGTGGAAATTGATTATGAAGTTGCTTCCTTGCGCGCCAAAACAATAAGAATATTACATGTGACCTATTTGAATGAAATGGCACAAAAGCACCTGACGTAAACTCAATCGTACCGTTTTGACTCAAATCCCGAACATGACTTATATTCCGATATAACTAAACTTTTTATCGGTTCAGATTATATGCCACCGAACCAAAGCACAGCCCCCGGTGCGTTACCGCACGTATGCACAAGCAGCTTATGTCTCGATGTAGTGAAATAGTTATTTATTGCAAATCGCGTAGCCGCTTGTTCTTCGAACACTAACATCTCAAGTAACAAAGATAGTTCAGTGGTAACGTGATATAGGCTCTCATTCAAGAGGATTCATGTTCGATCCTCGTGTAAGCCATATTTTTTCTTTTATCAAAACTCATATTTTCTAGGTATGTGGTATAATACGCATTGCAAGAAAAAATTTGAATACTAGAAAATTTAGGCGCCTTTTAAAAAAAATGTATTTAATATTTTCCATGCTAATAATCAATGGAACGTAATGCTGTGTATTGTTTATATTTATATTCATGACATTTCTATAATTGAATCCATCTGATTATTTGGAATATTTGAAAAAAATCAGGTCTGAACTTTAGATGATGGACGTAGGAAATGAAACATAAATACATAAGTTGAGAATCAATATGTACTCAACAGTTAATGATTGTTAGCAGAAATAAAATAGCTTTTGATTTATCTTGGTAGTAATCAAACTTGCCCACCGAGTTTCAGTAGACAGTAAACACAAGTAGGAAATTATATTCTATTTCTTCAATGCACAAAAGAAAATATGCTTTACTGAAAGAAAAGACATAATTATTCAATAAAATTAGAAGCTTGCGAGTTTATGGTGCAGCAGACGCTATATCGAAGGAATTGAGACCGGGGATTTCCCTCTGCGCGTTATTTCCGCGGAGCTATACAAAATTTTCTTTTTTTCCCTAATACATACCAGTTTCCCCAAATCTCATTTGCTCGGATCTACATTCAACCCATCTGAGCTAAAAATAGAACATTGCCGCACGCAATGCGATGTGTGTTGGTGATGCTTCCTTCGGCAATATTCATCCGACGGCAAGAGACTGAAGCGAATGCGCATGCGTCCCGCGTCTTCCCGCACATCAGCTGCGCTCCCATATGCTGATTGAATGCCACAAAGAACGATGCATGCATATGCGTAAAAATAGAACAGAAGCACGGCTTGCCGCTGATGCTACGATGGTTAAGCCGACCGATCCACAGTGGCGGAAACCCAGACAAAACCCAAAACAAATCGTTCTTTCGTGAAGCTGATATTATTTTAATTTTGCACATTTAAGTAGTCAAATTGACTCAATGATAATTCCTCAATTTGTTAATTGTAGTTGGTAAATTTAATTTTTGGTGACTTGGTTCAAGTTGATGAACTTATATGTATGGGAAAATTAAATTTGACTAAATTTTGTATCGGGAAAGATTCGGAAAGAACTAATATGATGCATTGAAATATATATTTAGTCACTTAACAGTGGCTAGTTTGACGAATTGTGCCTTGCTGCAACAAAGCGGGAAATTTACTGTTTCAAGGTTAGAATTAAGACGCTGCTGTGATCCTAAGTCTTGGGCTTCCGGAAGTCTTTGGATAGCATAGCATATGTCGGATAACTATTTAAATTTCAAAATGAATTCAGCGTTACAAAATTACTGTTGCTAAATTTTAAGCGCAATCGTAGGTTTAGTCGAGCATTTGTATGGGGGACCACCACTGCGCGACGGCACATTGCCATTCCTTCTTTTAGGCGCATTCGAACGGGAAAGCGTTGAACGTGTTAAACAAAGCATGCTTTTTGAAATTGCTATATGACGACTGAGGAGTATTTACAGGCTGTTATATAGGGTATTTGTGCTTTTCTTAGCGCTTGATAGCAATAAGACATGAGAAAAGTTATGTCTAACGTTTAGCAGAGAAGAGGATTTTTGATTATTGAACGGATATCCTATCGTAAAAAGGTCACCCCAAATTACTATTTAGTAATTTGCATATGGCACCCGTAACCGGAGGGGTTCTTATTGATACTTCCCATTATTATACACATAGGTGTCTACTAGTTTGGATGTAATTATGCAATTATACCAATATAACTTTGCATTAACATCCTCGAATCAATAGTGAATCTACTTTTATCTCATTTAAAGTAACAGCGTATCCAAGCGATTTCAATAGTTTATCTATTAGAGCATCATTACTGGGCGCGAGTGTTTTGATCATCCTCGCAACGCTGTCATTTTAGTTTAGTCACTCATTTTTGCATTGGTCACTATTTTCGGTTACCATTTTGGTGGCTGCATTCCGTACAGGCGACGTTTAATAGTTCATCAAATAGCAGCGCTGTTATCGCGCTACCAAATTTGATCACCTGTCCGCTGCGCTACTGTTTTAGCAGCGCGTTTAGTAGCGACCGGAAAAGTGTCAAGTAATGATACTGCGCTGCCAAACGGCTTATACTCACCACCGGCAATCTTGCTCTAAGTTAATGTATTGAAACTGTATATTTCAATAACCAACGGTAAAAGCTAATATTTTCTTTTCTCGATCCATTAATACTTCCAGTATAGGAATCGGTACCCTAGCAGGATAAACTCTGATGCTTATAGAGGTAATGAATATATGCCCAATTCGATGATTTATATTTGTATGTATCTTGTCGCATGCTATGTGTATTGATGGTGCTGTGGTGTAGTAGCCGCTTCCCGATCAAGAGATAACGAGTTCGAGTCCAGATTGGGACATTTTACTTTTTTTTTGCACGTAAAAACAGTTTTTTGGCCATAACTCCGAAACGCAAAGTTCAATCGATCTAATTTTAAATAGGAACCAATGGGACTGCATTCCGCGTCGAATGCAACTTGTTGCGAGCAAATCGGATAATGATAAATGCCCAAAAACGTGTCTCACATTTTTGTACACATACACACACACACATACATACACACATACAGACATCACCTCAATTCGTCGAGCTGAGTCGATTGGTATATAACACTATGGGTCTCCGAGCCTTCTATAAAAAGTTCGGTTTTGGAGCAGTTCTATAGCCTTTCCGTATACTTAGTATACGAGAAAGGCAAAAATGGCAACCATTTGCTAGGTCAGCCAACCACAGTAAGAAAAAACGTTAGAGAATCGTAGGACTGTCGACAGTGGCGTAGCCACGGGGGTGGTTTTAGACATAACCCCACCCCCGCCAGAGACAAAATTTTTAGAAATTTTTTCTTCGAAAAAAAAATTCAGAAACCCCTCCCCCCAGACCAATTTTCTGGCTACGCCACTGACTGTCGTCATAGGGCGAGATCAAAACAATTATCATCCGGTTATCGAATGACGATACAGTGTCAAAGCATAGATAGAAAATTGAATTGTTTGTCACCCACTGCTTGTATGAAAATCAACTTTCTTCCAGATGATTTTCATACGAAAATTAATGCATGCGGCGGTCGCTCTGCTCTCTCATATGGTAACGGGAGGAGATAAATAATAGAAAGCTGGAATTACAATTCAGTCGATGCAAGGATGAGCTTTGGGTTCAATGTAGAGATCTGAGAGAATGCGGCGAACTGTAGGGGAAGAGGCCCCAAAACGCCCCCCCGATGCAAAACGCCTTTTGTGGTTTCCCTCATATTTACCGTCATTAATATGTCCGTAACAAAACTAGATCTAAAATGATGTAGGATAGGCGAAGAAAGTTTCAAAATAGTGCATGGGAAGGTCGGAAAAACCGAAAATTTCCACATTTTGAAGAAACATCTAACATTTTGGCGAGGCAAAATGCCCTAGTGGCAATAACCTACAAAGTACTTGCGTCTCCACGGACTATCCATACTAGAATGCTGATTCGCCGACGCATGGTACTTTGTTCCCTAGGAGCCGCCAGCTGAAAGGCGTTTTGCCTCATGAGTTTTCCGGCAACAAAATATCACCACTTTTTTGAAATGTGAATATTATCAATATGATTGAGATTTTTTACAATTTTTGAATGGCATCAACTAGCTATCTTGTTTAACTGATGCATAATGTAAAAATACCCATGAATAGCGTTACAAATAAGACAATAGAGCAGTGTTTGCTTAGCTAGGGCATATTGCCCCCCCTTCCCCTATATCGAAAGAAGTAGCCTGTCAGTGCTTAAGAAGAACCAAAATTCGGAACTAGGAGCCGTCCAGAAATTACCTGGTTATATAGATGGGAAGGGGGATAGCTCTTGAACAACGTGTATTTCTTTACGTGAAAAGCTTTTGGTGAATTACAACAGCGGTGTGAAAAATTCAAATCAATAAATCATGAAACAAACTCCTGTGACGTCCCTACGTCTTTGGAGTGGACGTCCTTACATCCTTAACCGGCTAACCTCGTTGTCTTATATCTCAGGGTCGGGTATGACCTGCTTAGGGACACACAAATCCAAAACCGAGGTGAACAACAACAAAAGCAAACCACTTCTATGCAAGGCTAGTATGTCATAATTGAAAGAGACAATTTTACATTTTATTTATTTTTATTCTTAATCATATTTGTTTTAGGGGTTAGTATGTTTGGTTTAGCGCCATTGCGGCCGTTTGAGGAAGAAGGAGAGAAGCATACCTTTGATGGTCGACCTGGGGTCGACGAGCGAGGGAGAGCGTGGTGCTAGCACGGTTTTTCACACTTGTGGACGGAGGTTCGACGGTGGTGGTTCCTGGCCGGGTGGCGGGGAGCCGCGACCTCTGAAGAGTTTGTTTGGCACCGATGGGGTCACATTTGGCGACGGAGGTTTGACGGTGGTAGTTCCTGGTCGGGCGGCGTTAGCCGCGACCACTCGAGAACTGGCATGCCACGTGAGTCACACTCGGTGACGATTATTCGACGGTGGTGGTTCTTTGCCGGACGGCGGGGAGCCGGAACTACTCGAGAATCTGCTGGGCACTTTTGTCACATTTTGCGCCGCCGTTTCAAAGGGTTGTTTCTTGGCCAGGCGACGGAAAGCCGCGTCGATTTTCTTTCCGGACGGCAGAGAACCGATACCGCTTACGGAAACTTGCTTCGAACTCTCAGGCTCGAGTAGCAGTTGCGACGGCGGATAAATGGTGGTGATTCCTTGCAAAACGGCTCGAAGCCGTGGCCACTAGTATAGCTAGTCTAGCTTTGTTCCGAAGTCACACGCACTTTTTGGGTTTAGGTTAAAACGTTTTTCTCGGACACGGTTATCGCTGTTACTGCCCGAATCACCTTTTTTCTCCTCCTCTTTTTCTTCTTCTTTTCTCTCCCCTTTTTCGCTCCGGATCTTGCGATGACGTTTTCTACCTCGCCCTCTTTGGGGTGATTCGCTTAGCGTTAGTGGGTACACGGTTAAGGTGGAATAACCGGACATGAACCAAATTATTCCACCTTTTGGGTACTGCATGCTGAGTCTCACAAAAATATAATTTGGTTAGTTTTTTGTCTCTTATTAATTAAAAAAAAACTTTAAGGCGAAATGGATCGGCTTATTGTGGTCGTATTCGGTAACAATCACTGAGTCTTAATTTCCACAAAGAATTTTGGAATGCATTTTATTTATTTTCAGGCTAAGGTCGGAGTGGATTGTGGAGGGCTTAGAAGTCGTCATCTTCATTCAGCTCGGTCCATGGCTGTACATCGCCAGCCACACAGTCGTCGGAGGGTCCGCAAATCGTCCTCCACTTGATCGATCCACCTTTTGCCGTGCACCTCGCCTTCTTGTTCCCGTCGGATTGTTGTCGAGAACCATTTTCACCAGATTGCTGCCTGACATTCTGGCTACATGCCCAGCCCTCCGCAGTCTTCCGATTTTCGCTATGTGAACGATGGACGGTTCTCAGCTGATGCAACTCGTGGTACATTCGCCTCCTCCACGTACCGTCCGCCATCTGCTCTCCACCATAAATGGTACGCAGCACTTTCCTTTCGAAGACTCCTAGTGTGCGTTAGTCCTCCACGAGCATCGTTCAGGTCTCGTGTCTGTAGAGAGCTACCGGTCTAATAAGCGTTTTGTAGATAGTCAGTTTGGTACGGCGGCAAACACTTTTCGATCGGAGCGTTTTGCGGAGTCCAAAGTACGTACGGTTTTCTGCCATGATTCATCTCCGAATATCTCTGTTGGTATCATTATCGGAAATCACCAGTGAGTCCAAGTTCACGAAAACTCGTGATGGGTGGCTTACGTTATCCTTTCTTTAACCTTGAGCCGTTTTTGTAGATGGGACACACGACACCTTCCATCTACTCTTGCGGCAGAACCTCATCCTCAACCTCATACCAAAATTACTCAGGGCAGCGCTCTAGCCACTGACTCACCACCGTGTTTAAATAGCTCTCCTGGTAATTGGTCAACCATTGTCCATTTTTTTCCAATTTCGTTTATTTGGTAGGCACAGGCGTGTATAACACTTTACGGAGCCATGGTTTTTGAGATGTGTACAATCAATATCATTTTATTATACGGTTAGTCAGAGGGGGTAGAAGCCAGCGTACTCGTGGTGACTCGAGGTTAGTTTACAATGTTTAAGGATGGACGGGGCTTCGGATTTGGGATCAGGAAATTTCAGCTTCTCATCCGGGCATTTGGCGTCAGTGACGATGTGGCGTGTCGTCGTGCTCGAGGAATGGTTCGACTGGGAGCATCTTCCGGATGGCAAGAGCTATGGAGCTCTACGGAACAAAAAGGCAGAGACAGAACAAAAAAAACTTTAAAGAAAGAAAAAAAAAAACAAAATGTTGGATTTTGATGTCAGAAGCACAAAGAAAACTATAAATGGCCTGCATATAGACAACATCACGATCTCCCAAAACACCGCGAACTTCCCTGAAGGGTTGTTTACCTCGGGCCACAAGGGTATCCAATAATTGCTCTCTGGAGGCGTCATTTTCCGAGCAGGACCAAACTACGTGATCGATGTCATCATAACCGGCTCCGCACCTACATAAGTTGCTATCGACAAGGTTTATTCTGTACAGATGTGCGTTTAGTGAATAGTGATTGGACATAAGTCTCGACATCACGCGAATGAAGCCTCGACTTAAGTCCTCACCTCTGAACCACGCTCGCCCAGAAACTTTTGGAACTATGGAAAATAGCCACCGTCCAAGTTCGTTGTGTGTCCAATTTCTTTGCCAACTTTGAAGAGTACTCTGACGGACTAATGGGAAAAACTCGTTGCTCGAGAATTGTCTATCATAAACCTCACCTTCCTGTGCGCCCACCTTTGCAAGCGAGTCTGCCTTCTCATTGCCGTAGATTGAGCAGTGAAATGGGATCCAAACAAAGGTAATCTTGAATGATCTTTCGATCAAAACACGCATCTGTACCATTGTCCATTGCTAGCACTCACTGAAATAAAATTTCTAAATTCCTCAATGTTTTGAAGAGTAAAATATTTGTAGTTTAGTATTTTTCCACAACTATAACCTAGTACAGCGGCTCTCAACCTGGGGTACATGTATTCCTGGGGGTACCTTTGCTGGGCCCAGGGGGTACCTCGAACAAAAATGCGTAATGGCGGATTTGTAATACATTCTAATGAAAACTTATTTAAAAAAATCTTATTCCAAAACTATGTATTATACAGAATATGCATGGCGGTCAGTAATTCAAAGACTTTTGAAGCCTGTATACCCCAAGCAGAGCAGTGTATGAAGGGCTGTGGGATAAAAGATCATAGGGACAAAACGTCGAATGAACAAATTTAAAAAAATTTCAATGCAATCTATCTGATCGAGATAAAATATTGAATAATATGGTTTCGAACTAAAATAAAAAATCTAAAGGTTCTGAAGCGTCCAGTTGAGAGACATGAATCCTTTTTTCCGAAAAACTCAGTAGGCTCCTTCTGAAGCAAATCGTAGCTTCCTTTCAAGAAGCTCAGAAACCTCCTGTTCCAAGTGGCTCGAAAACCTCCTTCCAAAAGGCTCGGAAGCCTGCTTCCACAAGGCTCGGAAGCCTCCTTCCACGAGGCTCGGAAGCCTCCTTCCACGAGGCTCGGAAGCCTCCTTCCACGAGGCTCGGAAGCCTCCTTCCACGAGGCTCGGAAGCCTCCTTCCACGAGGCTCGGAAGCCTCCTTCCACGAGGCTCGGAAGCCTCCTTCCACGAGGCTCGGAAGCCTCCTTCCACGAGGCTCGGAAGCCTCCTTCCACGAGGCTCGGAAGCCTCCTTTCAAGAGGCTCGGAAGCCTCCTTTCAAGAGGCTCGGAAGCCTCCTTCTACGAGGCTCGGAAGCCTCCTTCTACGAGGCTCGGAAACCTCCTTCCACGAGGCTCGGAAGCCACCTTCCACGAGGCTCGGAAGCCTCCTTCAATGAGGCTCGGAAGCCTCCTTCCACGAGGCTCGGAAGCCTCCTTCCACGAGGCTCGGAAGCCTCCTTCTACGAGGCTCGGAAGCCTCCTTCCACGAGGCTTGGAAGCCTCCTTCCAAGAGGCTTGGAAGCCTCCTTCCAAGAGGCTTGGAAGCCTCCTTCCAAGAGGCTTGGAAGCCTCCATCCAAGAGGCTTGGAAGCCTCCATCCAAGAGGCTTGGAAGCCTCCATCCAAGAGGCTTGGAAGCCTCCATCCAAGAGGCTTGGAAGCCTCCATCCAAGAGGCTTGGAAGCCTCCATCCAAGAGGCTTGGAAGCCTCCATCCAAGAGGCTTGGAAGCCTCCTTCCAAGAGGCTCGGAAGCCTCCTTCCAAGAGGCTCGGTAGCCTCCTTCCAAGAGGTTTGGAAGCCTCCTTCCAAGAGGCTCGGAAGCCTCCCTTCAGGAGGCTCGAAAGTTTCCTTTCAAATGGCTCGGAAGCCTTCTTTCAAGATGCTCGGAAGCCACAATGATCCATCTGAGATCAGGAAACTGTTGGAATATCAGGTAGTGTGCGACGCTTCGCTGTAGATCGAAGATGGATAAGAAGCGGGCGCTGCACATAGGAGTAAATAAGCCAATTCTTGGCCAAAACTATTTTTTGCGGTTATTTGGGCATGATATTCCTAGGACGAAGTAATGATTGCCAATTATGCAGGAAAATGCATTTTTTTGGATAAATATATCCACCTAACAGTGTAAAACCAGATAAAAATGTCAAAATGTTTTCAAATAAAACCTCGCGTTTTATGTAAAATCTCTTGCTTTCGCTACGCGAACGAGTCTAAAATGGCTATTTTCCACAAAGTAGCAAGAAGCCCGTAGTTAAAGCTCTATCCTTAAATGGATTTTCTAACATTTACAAAGGAAAAAACCATCTAACTTATTTTAACTCATGCCCAAGATCCCAAAAGAAAAATGGTTGTATAAATTCGCATGCACAAAAGTAAACACTGTTTTTTGCTTGAACACTCTTTTCTCCTTAACTTAAACCTTAACCTTAAAAATTAGGGTCTGAAAAGGTGAAGCCTGTAGTAAAAAATATAAATCACCTGTATTCTGGCTTGAAACAACAACGATTACCATGTCCGAGTCGAAGCCCACAAGATATCATAGCTAGCCATGACGAAACTATCATAATAAGGCACCGTTCATAAATTATGATCACTTCAATGGAAACGGGTTCATCCTAAATCTAGGTAGTAACAGATTTCTCTACAATGAAGAATTTATAGATAAGCAATTTCAATATAAGGTTTTCAAAAAGATATCAACGCAACTCATGAGAGACCCATTATTTTATTAGTGTCTTGACAAAATGCATGCTAAATACCATGCTTTTTACTTTTTTATATGTGGTAATTTATGAACAGATGTTAAATTTTGTTTTAAAATGATGAAAAATCGCATTTTATTCAAATAGCTCAGAATCTAATTTGCGGACGTTTGCGGACGGGTTTTCACGTGGAATGCTTAGTCCATATCTTGAAGTTACACCCAAGTGATTTATCATTGCCGGATCTTGCCGTATAGATTAACTTTTCCTCTGAAGAAAAACATAAAAAATATAGAGATTTTCAAGTGGTCATCACCTGGAACATAAAATTTAGAATTTTATCATAAACATGAACAATATGGAGACATGCAACTATAATCTATTCATTGTGTACTAATAATAGCTTGTTGATAACATTTATGGAGTGTAAAAATCAGATTTTCCAAATACTCCACACATAAAGTAGATAAAATCCAATTCAATACCTCATTTTTGAGCCCTAATTATATTTTTTTCAAAATTTTGGGTCACTTCTGAAATAGCCATAGTATGCAGAATATTTCTATGTATCTAAAAAAAAATATAAGAATGTATAAATGTTGAAAAAATTTTTTGGGTTTTGTCCACGAATTTGTTCTAGTTACTCTTCTGTGCGCCGGTTAGTTGTAGTCTGGGTGCTGCGGATAGAGCCGCTTTTCTGCGATCAAGCGAGCAGAGGGATATTTTGAAATCACTCACACAAACAAAATTATTTTGCAGTTACTTGGCTGTCAAACATTTCCCGCACTTCGAATTTCTCTTTCCACGCTGCATGAGGGCGCACAAATGCGCGAGACTCTACATGAGCTCACTATTGTTTACATACATTCATGTTCCAATCAGCTGCTGAATCTCGTGAAATTTCGTAACGAGTGCTTTTTAGTTGCATTCCCACAAATTTTCCACTCGAAATATAATGTGAGAATATTTGTTACAAAGAATACAAAACTCAAACAAAGTTCATTTTAATTTTTTCCCAAAATAATAACAATACTTCTCAATATTAGATCAGAAACGAACATAACCACAATCTTCAATGTTTGGCTCCGGCACAATAGAAAATTTTGGCTTCAGTTTGACAACCAAATCGATTCTATCCGCACCACCCAGGTTGTAGTTGCTCTTTGGTATAGATTAAGGAAGTTTGTTTTGGATGTATTGTATTTACCTATTGTTGAATAAAGAGAACTGCAGCTGCTGGTAGCCTGCCGTGGTGCAGAGAGAGAACTCTAGTATTTTTTGTTCTTTGTGAGGGGGTTCCCTTCTCCGGCCAACAGAAACTCCCTATCAAGGGGCTCGTAAGTCCTAGTTTCAGGAGGCTTGGAAGCTTCTTTTCTAGAGGTTCGGAAGCCTACAAAAGTCTCGTGGAAAGCTTGATGTATAAAACCAATTTGAATTAGAATGTTTCAAAAGATGAAAACTTCAGGCAATTTTTATTTTTGTGTTTGGTTTTTAATATATCTTATTCTCATTTACAGCAAAAATAAAATAGGGGTACCTCAATGAAAGTATAAGTTTGAAGGGGTACCTCTGGTAAATGATTGCCTCTAAAATATTTATAAATTACACGGAAAATGAAAATTGAGACCATATTTTTTTTTAAATTTCCACAACTCTTGAATTTTATCACAAGGTTTTTTGACATGTCCCTATGGCAAGCGTGTTTGTCCCGTTTTTTTTACCGAAATGATCTGGTCAGCCTAGTCAAACGTGTCTCCAAACCAGCATGATGTCACGATTTCAATGAAAATATTAAGGGGTGTGATGTCATATGCGTCCAACCATGCTTTCGCTCATCTATAGGTTCTACTATCTATATTTGGTAGTGGTTCTGTTGTTTTCTTTTTAATCAAATGGGGAAGAGATAGCAAATATTCACGCAGTAATCTATAGGGCACTGCACGGACTGCTTTGTCTCTTTCTCGCTGCAAAGAAATTAGAAAACAACAAGGCCAGTAAACGTCAAAATGTATGAAGAACGAAAGAGAAAGAGATTTTTCCGTGCAGTGCCCTATACAGTCGCGATTCGCTGGTTGGGCCACTACTTCGACCCAACTAACAAATTCGATTTTTTAGTTGAGTCAACTGACAGCTATTTGAACACGTGTTATTTCGACTTGAACATCACACATGATGTCCAGTGACGCCTTTTTTCAGTGTTACTTTGAATTTTGACGTATGGTTGCTTTTGAGGCTGTGAACCATTCCACCGATTCGTTTAACTTTTAGTTAAAATTTGACAGTTCGATGGTTATTTCGCCGTGGTTGAAAATAACCCTGCTCCGGAGCATGGTTAGATTTGACAGTTCGATAGTTAAACTTTGTTAGCGAGAAAATTGGCGCCAAATCCATTTCGTTCCGAATAACTATCAATCTGTCAAAACTCAAATGGGTCGGCTTCGGAGTAAAATTTTAACCACGATATGAAAATAACCATCAAAGTGTCAAATTTTAACTAAAAGTTAAACGAATCGGTGGATTGGTTCACAGTCTTAGTTGTGCCATGGCCCAACCAGCGGAGGCCCAACTAAAAAGTGACCCAAGTATTAAAATCCCAACCAGCGAATTCCGACTGTAGTACGGAGTGCATCTCACAAATACTGTTGTTGATTTGTTTTTGGACACAAACGATTAAAGTAATACGCCCAATAGTGAAGGAACTAAGCAAGTTAAACCACTATTTATTTGAATATACCAAGTCTGTACTTAATTTCACTTACCTTCCATGTGTATACGAAAGATTGAAGTTCAAGCTAAAAGTCAGGCTATTGACATCCTATTGTTTAGCCCATCGCCAGATCGTAGCCAGGATGTTCAGACTGCGTTTCAATGATGACAGCGGGCTATGTCTATTGATGATGATGACACCACGCTTGTCACCGGCTCGCTGAAAGTGCTTCAATCGTACCAAAATCCATCATTGTAACCTAAAATGGAATGTTAGAGGAATGTTTGAAACGTAGATTGTGTAAAAACAACACTACCGCATCTGTAGAAACACACACGACTATCGCAACTTTTACCCTACCTATTTTCAATTTCGAACACGAAATGCCGTTGTCGTTAGTAGGCCCTGTGTTCATTTTACAGCCGATGTGAACACGTGCTTTCGAATTGGGTGAAACTGATTACATATAAGAATTCTTTCGCGAATATTTCTACCACAATATGGATTCGGACGCTGCTCAAAATAAAAGTAATTCGGAACAATCTCAAACTGAATCCCGTTTATGTAAATAACCGGTCTTATTACCAGAAATTACGCGCTTGGAGGAGGAAGTGCGAGAAGCCACCGCCATGCTGGAGGAACAACACGCTTCCTATGAAAAAGATCTAAAGCAGTTCTACGCATTGAAAGCCAAGGAAATCGCCTTGGAGCTAAAATTCGAAAGCTGGAAGCAATTGTACCGCAAACAGGAAGCCGAGCTCGATCAAAAATTCGCCCGTATGCGCGAAATAAAGCTTAACATTTGGGACGATCGAGAGAAATTCTGCGATGATTCATCCACCTTCGTCCGGCAGTTCTCGCTGCCAAGCACTTTGATTCAGCTGAGGCGTGCGGAGCGGCAAGCGGAAGACGGTTATGATGCCCGTCAATGGTTGGTGAAGCATTTTGATTACGAAGCCCGTTTGGAGCAGGAAGCCCACCTGCAGAAAATGGCGCAGGTCGACGAGGAGATTGCCGAGCTTCAGCAGCGGGAAGCGGAACTGGACGACGAGGAACGGGAACTGGCCCCCGGTCTGGAAACTGTTCGGCGGCTGCAGGAAGCGGTGACTAATTCGGTTAGCTGCCTGGAGGAGATTCAGGAAAACATCAAAGTGATTCAGAATCGCAAGAGGAGCTCGATGGTTGGGGCCTTCGAGGCGAGGGAAGTGAGGTCAATTTTGAAAAGGCCTTCCTTTCTGGATAGGAAAATTGAACGCAAACAAGTGCGTTTCGAGTAGATTGAATTAATTAATAAACATGAGTGTGAAAACATTTATTACTAACTAGTGAAAGAGACCCAGCTTTGCCCGGGTGTTGCAAATGTCACAATAAATCATTTGCAGCACCGCACTCTAGATCAATTTCCGTGCGTTTGTTTTGTTTTCCTCAACAGCTGACCCAAAATAGTATTCTTATGATTTTTTTACATTTTCCCTGGTTAATGCACCAACTTTTTGTATATACAAACCTTGCGGTTCCCAAAACGATATCAATATTAATTATATCTATTATCATCGTATTCTAATGGAACTGTCTAATCTAAACTGTTGCCTCTAATTCTCGCATATTGTTACGCATGTGCCTTTCTGTTCGGATTCGATATATCGATATCGAAGCCCCAACCAGCAATCCCAACCAGTTCCGCACTTATCATACAGAAAGCAGATGTGTAAAATCCTCCAAGGACACAATCAATAATGGTTGTTGGCTAAAGGCTGTCGGCTATTTGTGTAATAAAGGCGAACATTGTGGCTTTTCCGGAAGCGAGAATGAGCGGGTGAAAAGCCCGTTTACCGAGCTGCCATTAATCGCAAAAGCAATTAGTGCCAACCAACGACGATAAAGGCACAGATATGGAATGTTTGCACTAGAATTCGAAGCATTTGTGGGTTGGGTTCTTAGAGAGCGAATGAGCCAGCCAGCACAGCGCCGCGTGTTGACTTTCGCTAATTACTGGATAATAGAGGATGCGAAGAGCTTAGACCGGAGTAAACATTGCATTGTTTGATCAGTTGCCTTTGTTGAATCTATCGAGCATCGACGATTGATACTGATTCTATTTTAACTTAATTATGATCCTAATTGTTTGCTGAATATTTGTCAGGCATTCACACCAGAATTCAGTCTGTCTCAAAATAAATCGTTTTAATGAATACATATCTCATTTGCTATACTAAATCAATCTGCACTAAATCAAAAGCTCTCATATCTCCAAGATTGTTGTATTAATAACAAGTAACTGGACTATCACGCATATGATGCAATGGAATCGAACTGATTAAATTTAGCTTCAATGATAGAAGCTCTTTCTAGAATTCCTAAATTGAAATTATGTTTCACAACGCTATTGGTTTTCCAGAAATGGAAAACAATTTCAATCCAGATCAAGAGAATGGAATTTACATCGGTAGCACATGTCCATGCTTATATTTTCCTTCCAAGGCCATGCGTCCTGTTGAAGTAGGGCTTAGTGCAACAATCCAAAACAATAACCATATCCGTTTTCGAAACAGATCCGAACGAGCGTCCTGTTTTCCTCCGAAAATCTGATGCCTTAGTTTAGAAACAGGCCGCATTTACAAGTGCCGCACACAGTAAAAGGCATCGCCGGCTTGAAAGAGAGCTCATGAATGAAATGTGCACTTTCTCATTCATGAACTGCAATTTGATGCTTGTCGTTCGGGCCAGGCCGACCAGACCAGACCGGCTGGAACAGACGTCATCAACGGTTTGCATATACGTGCAGCAAGCAGTTCCTTTCCGATGATGCAAACAGAGCCTTGCAGATTGCACTAGGGGCGCAACAAATACTACGTGAGCTAAGATATCTGTTTGATTTGCTTTCTTCGGACTCCCATTATTGAAGAAACAAATCTTTTATATTCCCATGAAAATTAAGAGACAAAAGAGACAAAAAAATAAGTCTCATAGATATTTTTCTTCGATGTTTAAAGCCTGTCACACCTCGAATCCGCCTCAAATGCAACAACCGTTTCTACCTCAAATTGTATTGACGAGTAAACCATTTGAACCGGAAGGTATTTTATATATCGGTTCTCGTAGATAGTGCAGATATATCTACTAGACATCAGTACCACAGTTCTTCTAGAATTTTGCTAGATATAGTTTAGATATGGGTACCTACATCTTCTTTTTGTTCTTTTTGCCTTTCTCGTATTTTAGTGTGTTTTTATAGAAAGCCCGGAGACCCATAGTGTTATATGCTAATAGACTCAGTTCGACGAATTGAGGTAATGTCTGTGTGTGTGTGTTTTTTTTCCTAAGCAATGGAATGGGAATCTGCTCAATAAACTTCCTGGGTTGGACGTCCAGGAAGTGCGGAGTTTGAGACCACCTCCAACAGCAAACGAGGGAGGCAGAACTACATCCCCGACCCGCCAAACCGTTTCCATTGCCGCCAAGCCCATCGTCCCTTCGGTACAACCTGAAAGTAATGCTTCAAAGGGGGGCTAGTGCACAACACACCCTGGCTGGTGTCAAGAATGATGGTGCCGCGTGCACCCCAAATTGACCTCTCTGCGATAGGGTTCATTCGCCAACACACAGAGGGACTTTCCGACGCGGTGCCTACGCCTGCCCCAGCCTTGACGAGGACCCCTTTCCATCCTCGGGCTTAGAACCCGTCCGGTTGACCGACGCCGCAAAAGCGACGATACCATGTTGTTCTTTATGCGACCACAGGGCACCGGAATGACCCATGAAGCCGACTCCGAACCCTCGGACCACCTCTTATTTGCGCCTGAACTAGCCATTCCTCGAGTCCACGCGCCACCTTCTGTGTAGCTCCGAGACTATTTGGACGATAGCCAATAAAAAGGCGTTCCAGCCAACTTCATCTTTACACATCCTACAAACTAGGTTGTCCGGGGTAGTGTCCAGACCACATGTGGCAAACATGTGGTCACGCATTGCGCGAAAACGTGAGCACACGAACAACACGTTCTGGGTCAGGTGGAAAGTGATTTCCCCATGGAGTCTCTTGTCCCACGTGCCTATCTCCGGTGTATATCTACCCTTAGTGGAACTGGAACTTCGTTCTGTAGCAGTTAATACGCAGGGCCGTGTCCCAAGCTGGACCCCATACCTCAGTATGGACAGAGCGACACTAGCCAGAAGCTTGCGCTTGCTGGCATAAACCGCAGAGCTATTGGACATCATTAGGTGTGCTCCTGCACGGGTGGTGATAACTTGAACAGATTCACAACACATCGGACAGCATGTCCGTCTGGATTTGACTTGAGTAAGAATTGAACGTCGTTTCTTTATTGTATCTTTCTTAAATACTAGTTTACAATTGTCTTCTTGCGTTCAGGTACGTGACCCAAACACGTGAGTAGGTAAAATAATAATATAACGGTGTGGTGTCTGACATTGGAAGTGTGCTTAAGGTTAAGGCGTTTATTGTTGATGTTTATAATGTGATGTTTTGGGCAAAACCCGTTAGTGGGTTTGTTTTAGGTAAAACCGTAAAGAGTACTTTTCGTAGACAAATGACAATGACAAGATAATGGTAGCTAATTAGGTATTCGATAATTTATGCTAATGGGTTTATCCTTATTGCTGATTGTTGGATTTTCCTGACATGATATGCTAGTATGCTACACCTCCCCCTTTAGGAGAATGGTGTAACCATTCGAAAAGAATAAAAAATATATATAATTTCAATATGAAGTGATGTACGCTCCTAACTTTTTACGCTTTTAATCAATCTATTTTTGTGAACTTTGGACTGTTTATTTGTGACCGTATGTTTGATTATACAATTTGGTTCTTCTGATTTAATTATTACGTATGGGCCGATGTAAAAGGGTCTAATTTCTTCCTATTTTCGTTTGTGATATAAACTTTATCTCCTACGCTTAATAAAATAGGGTTTGTATTTGTATTTGCTGCAATTTGTCGGTTTTGTTTACTCTGAATCAAGCTATCTCTAGCTATTTGGTTGGAGTTTTGGAGTCTAAATTTTAGTTCGGCATCATACTGATCAAGATTATAAATTGGTTCAATTGTTGAGTTTAAATTTTTAGAATCTTGCGGTAGCCTAGCTTTCTTGCCGAATACTAACTCATAAGGAGTGTAGCCATGTTCGGTGTGTGGTGTAGTATTGAATGTGAATTCATAAAATTTTACCCAATCATCCCAATCTGTTTGATGAGCATTGGTGAAACATCTCAGATATTCGTTTAAACATCTGTGATTTCTCTCCAGTGCTCCAATTGACTGTGGGTGGTATGCTGTCGAAAAATTTTGTTTTATTTCCAATAGTTTACAAATTCGTTCCATAACCTCATTATTATACTCTGATCCTTGGTCAGTTCTAATTTCCAAGAATGATCCATAGATCAGGATAAAATTGTATACTAGTGCTCTGGCTAATATTGCAGCTTCCTTTGTAGGTACTGGTACAAGTACCACATATTTAGTTAAATTACATTGTATTGTCAAAATATACCTGTTCCCTTTATCAGTTCTTGTCAGTGGACCTGCAGTGTCTACTGAAAGGACTTCAAATGGTCTAGAAGGAGTCGTAGTGACTACTTCTGGCTGCTTAGTATGTCTGGTTACTTTATTCACCTTACATTTTTCACAATTTCTGACAAAGTTTGATATTAAATTTTTCATGTTTTTGAACTTATATATTTCTCTCAATTTTAAATATAGCCGATGTTGGCCTATATGACCTCCTGTAGGTGTCATGTGATAATGTGTTAGTATTTCATTGATATCCTCTTCATTTTCTATAAACGTCTGGGGTTTATAAAGTATTATCTCGTACGTGGAAATGGCATTGTTTGCGATTTCCTTGAGTGTATGGAGCGAGATAAAATTAAATATTTCGTTTTCCGTTGAGAGTGCTAGCTTATCTCTCTTGTAATGCTTCATATATTTCGATATTTCTAGAAGAGCAAACTCTAAAGCTTGACTTCCATTTTCGCGCGTGAATGTTACGTTAACTGTTCCTAGCATCTTTCTATAATTATGATTAAAATGGACATCCTTAACCGATTGTTGTGCACGCTACCATCGAGTTTAAGGAGTTTATTGGTCTGAGAAGGGTTCTCAGTTTGCCAAGCTGTGAGGTGATCAGTCTCACTGCTAGCTTCCTGTGAATCCGTGGGTATTTTTAATGTTTCTTTCTTCTTTGTCATGGCTCTTGTGTTAACCACAAGAACACTTAGACTTTAAGTTGTTCTGAAGTAGTAGGAATTACAATACGTGAGAGCGCGTCCGCACAAACGTTTGCTTTTCCGCTACGAACTCGATATCGAAATTAAAATCTTCTAAATCAACTCTCATCCTAGTGAGTTTTGACGTAGGATTTTTCATATTGAATAGGTATACCAGAGGCCTATGGTCTGTTCTAACCAAGAACCTTCTTCCGTACAAATATGGTGTGAAATAGTTAACTGCCCAATGGATTGCTGGTAACGCTTTGTCGATTATTGGTATATTAAGTTCATTGGGTGTTCAACTTTTGCTTGCAAAAGCAACTGGGAAATCTCCATCTTCGTACATTTGGGAGAGTACTGCACCACATGCTATATCTGACGCGTCTGTAGTGACAATAAATTTCTTTGAAAAATCTGGGTAGCGTAAAATTTGGGGTGACATTAGATATTGTTTGAGTTTCTGGAAACCTTCTTCATGGGCCTTGGTCCATTGAAATGTTGAACCTTTCTTTTGTAATTCGTTTAATGGTTTGGCAATGTGCGCGAAGTTTGGCACAAACTTCCTGTAGTAATTGCAGAACGCTACAAATCTGCGTGCCTCTTCAGCATTCGTGGGTCTAGGAAAATTTTTCAATACATCGAATTTGGAGTCATCTGGAAGTATTCCTTTATCGGTAATTTTATGACCGAGATAGGTAACCTCAGTCCGAAAAATTTACATTTGCTGGCATTAAGTTTTAAATTGTAATGCCTTAAACGCTCAAATGTTTTTCGTAAGTTATCAAGGTGATGATCAGCAGAACATCCTGTAACTACAATATCATCAATGTAGATGAACGCACATTCTGGAGTAAGTCCAGCCATTGCTATGTTCATCATTCTCTGAAAACTGTTGGGACTGATATTTAAACCAAAAGGTAATCGTTTAAACTGGAAATGACCCGAGGAAGTAGAGAATGCGGTGTACTTCCTGGATTCTTGGTCTAGTGGGATTTGATGGAATCCTGACATAAGATCAAGAGTACTGAAGTACTTTGCTCTTCCCAATTGGTCCAAAATTGTGTCTATGCGTGGTAGTGGAAATTTATCTGCTAATACCTTTTTGTTTAATTGCCTGAAGTCCACTACAAGTCTCCATTTTTTGAACTATCATCAGACTTTTCGGTACTAGGAGAATTGGGGAATTGTAAGAAGACACTGAAGGTTCAATAATGTCTTCATCCAGAAGTTTTTCACCTGACTTTGAATTTCTTCTTGTTGCGAATGTATGGATTTATAATTTGGTATGTACACGGGTGAAGTATCCTGTAATGGGATATGCTGTGAATAAAAATTGTTGGTCGTCAACTTTTCTCCAGGTAAGCAAAATACATCAGAGAATTCATTAATTAAGTTTTTAAGTTTTGGTTTTACGCTGGGTAAGACTTGGTCCATGTTAATTTCTGAAAAGATTTTACTCAATCGTGTGTCCCGGTCCTTCTGAGGAACATTGCTCCCGTTCTTAGGTTTAATGTAATCATCTAACAAGTCGATTTTTGGTTCAAAGTGTGTAATAGCCACTTGTTTGAAGGTGGTATTTACAATTTTTACATATGGAGCACTTTGTGAAACAATAGTGTTTGCACAGAACACTCCAGGGAGGATTTCCTGTGATAATACTACTGATTCAGCTGTAACATTAAGATTTGGAAATTTTCTGACCACTTCGCATCTCGCTGGAATGATGATGCTGTTGTTAAATTTATCTTCGATTGGTACTGATACCAAACAATTATTGAAACTAAAGTTGAGCAACCAGTTCTCGTAGTCTAGGGTGCATCTATATTTAACGAAAAAATCCCGACCTAATATACCGTCGGTTAATATCGGAAAGTCGTTCCCGACTATCTGAAGTGTATGTTCTAACGTTAAACCATTAGCGAAGGTTATACAGGTTTGAGCCTCGCCCACTGTATTGGTAAAACCTTCTGTAATGCCTGTCACTTTAAATATTTTGCAAAATCAAATGGTTGCGTGGGCCTTAATTTTCATTGTTTAAAGATGGACACTTCTGACCCCGAGAATCCCATAAATGTACATTTGGACGATTGGACATACAGTGTCACAAAATTGGCTGCACTGGTGTTGATTGTGTATACTAATTTTGTGGGGTCATGAACTGACCCAGGTGCCCTAAAAAGCGTTATTTTGCATCGAGCCACCTGGTTGCATAACCGGGCCTCCCGGTGGCATCGTCAACATTCCTTGTTGTTGGTTTCCTACCACTGCCATCGGAGTATTGAATGGCATTGGCACTTGCATTGCTTGCTCCTGCGCGCTCGCTGTGAAAATGTTTCTCGTATTGAAATTTGATCTTCCGCGCTGGAAACGGTTATTATTATACCCGTAATACCGTCGTTGTGGCGGTTGATTGAATTGTGATTGATTAAATTGTGAGCGGTGTTGTTGCGGCCGACCGCCTCTGAAACGGTTGTTCGAATAATTTCTAGGGTAGTAATTTGAATCTCTATTGCTGGAACTTTGGTTTCTGTAGTTTCCGCGGTAGTTCCTAGAGTGTTGTCCTTGATTACTATGTGTATTGGCATCGCGTGTGTTGAACGAGAGTACCTGAGCATGTTGGTTGTTATTGTTTGAATTTTCCAACATTTTTGTGTCGCATCTTTTATGTCATTGAAAGTCCCTGCTTTCAATATAATTTTATTCTCCTGGGAGTTGGTACCATTAATTAGGGTTTCAACGCCCGTTTTTGTTGCCATGCTGTTTGCTAATTGCACGGGAATACCCTGCTCGATGTAGACCGCCTTCAGTTTGTTTGTAAGCGTGTCTACTTCGTCGCAAAAATTTTCTACAGATCCTTTCTGCTTAACCGCTCTCAGTTTTGCCACCACATTGTCTGGTGTGATTTTGCTAGCGCATCGTTGTTTGACGTTTTGCGCTAGTTCGTCAATTGTGTTGAGGTTTTCTGGTAATCCCAGCCTGGCTTTGCCAGTAAGACGTGTTTTCAAGAATTTTATGGCCCTGGGTACCATATTGTTTGCTGTTATCTCCTCTAACAAGCTAGTGGCATCCAAAATGCGTCCAGCCCTCGGCAGAGCTGTCGTACGGCTGCACGAGTGCTGTAGCAGTTTTGATGTCAAAAGTTTCGTTAGGTGTCTCGGAAGGCATGAATGAAATGTAGGTAAGGTTCTGCTTGCTAATTTGGGTTGGATTAGACGTGATGGAAACGGTGGGGAATTTTCCCACGTTCTGAAGTTTCCACTTAACCTTTTACAAAAAATTATCGAGTTTGCTACAGACTTTAGAGTAGGTTTGGACGGAGTGGAAATTTGCGTATTTTTCAAAATTTGTGTATTTTCTAAGATTTTAGTACATTCCATGTATCGAGCCTTTAACGCTTGGTAAATTTTCACTTCGTCGTTCCACTGTGTATCCGAAAGACAACGCCTGTTTTTGTTTAAGACCGATTTATATTCATTTAAAAATC
The DNA here is from genome assembly GCF_024139115.2 of Armigeres subalbatus. NCBI lineage: Eukaryota > Metazoa > Arthropoda > Insecta > Diptera > Culicidae > Armigeres > Armigeres subalbatus. The sequence goes on along the minus strand of NW_026943284.1, from coordinate 53,269 downwards.
TTTGAGTATTTCGCCCTTTTCTAGTATTCCCTGTAGAGACCGAGGACGTTTTATATTCTTCAACAAATTTGTATGTTCCTTCTAACGTACTCATCGATCGTTCTCAGTCTATTCATTTAGTTTCAAATAAAAGGATTTTACATTTATAACAAATTTTTAATTGTCGTTGAAAGAATTTTAGTATTGTTTTTCCACATCACACTAGTCCATCATTGCTTATTATATGAATTATAAATATCTTCTAGCACTTTTTTTTCATACCTGTATGTTTTTTCACTACTTCGTATAACGGTATTACTGCTACCACGGTTGCTGGCACCGGCAGTCTTCAGGGTGGTCAGGTTTGACCGTTCGCCCCTGACAATGTGTGATGTCTCCGCACTCGTTGTAGCGTCTCGTAGGGTGGTCTGGCTTCGACCGTTCGCCCCTTGTTGTGATGATTGGATGTTGCTAACTACGGCTGATTTATTGCATTTCACTATCCTTCACCGCGCTGGCTTGTGCTGTCGCTATGATTATTTTGATCAGTTTTGCTTGTTCACTTTTCTTCTTTTGTTGTTTGTGTTTGTATAGCGCAATGATGATTGTAAGCACTATCACCGCTATCGCTAACGTGGCGATTATTGCTAAGTACATAACGTTTTCATTGATGTTAAATTGTTCCATTGGCACTTGTAAGTATTCCTCACTTTCGGTAGTTTCCACTAAATGAGTGGACGTACTGCCCTCTGTTGTCGTCGTCACTATTATGGGCCAACAGCCCCTTACGCCGCACGCGAGTTTTATCATTAGTTCGTTTTTCTGCGTGTGCACTTTTGTTCTCACTGTGTGCGTATGTTATTTAATTGGATCTCCGCCTGGGCGGCTTGTCGGATTTTCGCACTTGTGAACTTATTGTGGGCGCGTATACACATGTAAGCGACCAGTACGCCTAGCATAATAACAAACGTGCCCGCTATCACTCGCACTTCGATGGTGTTCTCATTATGGTTGATTATCGTGTCACCGAACCACATTTTCAGGCTTTGATTTCACTAATTTTCCGCTGATAACTATAGGTTGCCGATTATAAGTCCGGATCGCACTGAGCTACTTAGACACTTTGTACAAACAGCAAAGGCTAGATCGCCGATTAGAGTCACGGTTCGCCATTAGGTGTGCTCCTGCACGGGTGGTGATAACTTGAACAGATTCACAACACATCGGACAGCATGTCCGTCTGGATTTGACTTGAGTAAGAATTGAACGTCGTTTCTTTATTGTATCTTTCTTAAATACTAGTTTACAATTGTCTTCTTGCGTTCAGGTACGTGACCCAAACACGTGAGTAGGTAAAATAATAATATAACGGTGTGGTGTCTGACATTGGAAGTGTGCTTAAGGTTAAGGCGTTTATTGTTGATGTTTATAATGTGATGTTTTGGGCAAAACCCGTTAGTGGGTTTGTTTTAGGTAAAACCGTAAAGAGTACTTTTCGTAGACAAATGACAATGACAAGATAATGGTAGCTAATTAGGTATTCGATAATTTATGCTAATGGGTTTATCCTTATTGCTGATTGTTGGATTTTCCTGACATGATATGCTAGTATGCTACAATCATTCGGGACAATGCCACTATAGCTGTGGAGGCAAAAGCAAAAGGTGAGCTTATCGTCGATCATTACCCCCAAGAGTTTGATGAAGCGTTCAGAGGTGACCGCGCAGATGCCTGCCCTTATCACCGCTTGTTGCTCCGACTTTTGATTGTTAACAACAACCACCTCAGTCCTGTGGTGAGCCAGTTCTAACTTCCTGGATTTCATCCACTCCTCCACAATTGCGATCGCGTGGGCTGCAGTCAACTCCACCTCTTCGATCGATTCGCCGTAGCCTTCCAGCGTCTCTAGTAGCACAGTTCAGATTGATTTGGTTGCAGCAACTCCAATGTGACTGGATTTGGTCGCATATGAGTCATAATGACTGATATGTGACAAGTGTGCTACACGGGGTAATATCGTCAGCGAAGCCGACAATTACCACGCCCACCAGGAACTTCAACCTCAAGACACCATCGTACATGACGTTCCATAACACCGGACCCAGTATGGAACCTTGCGGAACCCCTGAGGTTATGTCAACGCACTTCCGACACGACTCCGTGTCGTATACCAGTACTCGATTCTGGAAGCAGCTTCCGAGAATCTTGTACAGGTACTCGAGAATTCCAAGCGCATCTGCAATAGCTGCCCAACTGACACTATTGAAAGCATTCCTCACGTCGAGAGTCACTACTGCACAATAGCGCACTCCCCTCCTGGATAGCTATCTCCGCGGATTTGGTAACCGACAAGATAGCGTCTACGGTCGACTTACCCTTTCGGAAGCCAAACTGGTTACTCGATAGACCATCCGCACCCTCCGTGCGTATCAACAACCTGTTGAGGATGATCTTCTCGAGCACCTTCCCCGCCGTATCAAGCAGGCATATTGGTCTGTATGCCGACGGAACCCCCGGTGGTTTTCCCGCCTTTGGCAATAGGACCAAGCTCTGCCTTTTCCATGCTTCAGGGAAGACTCCCTCGTCCAGGCATCTCTGCATGACAGATCTGAACATCTCGGGAGCCTCGGCAATGGCCGCTTTAATGGCCAGGTTCGGAATACCATCCGGTCCTGGCGTCTTACCTACACTAAGGGACTGTGCAATCCCCGCAATTTCCGCCACAGTTACTCTTCCCTCGTCGGTCACCCTGGCCCCTGGCAGCTCCACAAAGGGAGGCCAGGGACTTGGGTCGTGACGTGGGAAGAGCCCCGCCATGATCCTCTTCAGCATCTCTGGATACCGCTCTGTAGGGGCCATCGCCCCACGTGTCTTGGCCAATACGACCCTATAGGCGTCACCCCATGGATTCGCGTTGGCACTTTGACACAGGCCCTCGAAGCAGGCTTTTTTGCTTGATCTAATCTCAGTCTTCAGAGCGGCTCTAGCAGCCACAAAAGCCACCCGTCGTTCAACACGCTCCTCTTCTGTGCGTGCTCGCTGCATCCGCCTCCTTGCCCGTAGGCAGGCGCGGCGCAGGTTCGCAATTGCTTGAGTCCACCAGTAAGCCGGTGGCCTCCCATTCCTAAGGTGGACTTTCCTGGGCATGGTGGCATCGCATGCACGCGAGAGTACTGTTACCAGCTGCTCGCCGCTCATACCAAGAGTATTGTACTCGCGGCGGAGCGCTTCCTTAAACACCTCGTCGTCGAAGTATGATGTCTTCCACATACAAGGGCTAGGCCTCGCCCCTTCTTCCGTCCGCTGAATGCTGGTCGTATAGTCGATGCTGTAGCGAACCGCCAGGTGGTCGCTGTGAGTGTAGCCATCATTTACCCTCCGATACTCCAACTACTCGTTTGGCCAGGGCTCCAGAACGTAACGTCGATAATCGACTCGGCCCGTTCCAGCTGTAGGTACTTTTGGTACCGACATTAGCCAAGTCCACATCCAACATTGCCAGCGATTCCAGCAGGATCTGCCCCCGTTGATTCGTGGATCGGCTTCCCCATTCCACGGCCCAAGCGTTGAAGTCCCCCGCTATCACCACCGGCCTACGCCCCATCAAGTTAGCCGTCAAACAATCTAGCACTCGACCGAACTGCTCGATCGACCATCGAGGAGGCGCATAGCAGCTGCAGAAGAAGACCCCGTTGATTTTGGCAATGACGAAGCCCTCGTGTGTCGAAGACACCAACTCTTGGACTGGGTATTTCCCCGTAGTCCATATCGCCGCCATTTTAGACCCAACGGTGACCCAATTACCGTTCCTGGCGGGTACCCGGTAAGGATCTGCTATGATGGCGTCCCCCATTCAGCAGCTGTCTGACACAGCAGTTGCTGGGCCGCATCACAGTGGTTCAGGCTTAGCTGCGTTACATGCACTGTGATTTTGCAGCACGCTTAAACGTTGGCACTTCGAACCCCCCATGGGGTGCTTGCTGTTCACGGCTTTGCTGGAACAGATCAAACAGTTGGGCGGGTTCGTGCAGCATTGTGCCTTATGTCCGCAGCGTCGACAAAGCTTGCTTCTGTCAGGGCCTTTGCAGTCCCATTGCTTGTGCCCCGGTTCCAGGCACTTGAAGCAAACTTCGGGTTGCTCATATATACCCACAGGGCATACCGACCACCCTACCTTGACGCTCCCTAACTTGGCAACCTTGGAGGTAGAGGTGTGCGCCGCCGCGCCACGCCGCCGCCGCCGACGGTTTTTGGTATGCCGCCGCCGCCGACATTTTTGCATCGGCGCGCCGCCGTTTAAAATTTGCCACGCCGCTGATCTATAATTTTCCACGCCGATTCAAATTTTCAGTGGAAACTCGGATTCAGTGCAATTTCCGTATCATTTCCTGATAGATCTTTACAACATCACGTTGAATCTCTCGAGAATTTTTCTTGAAGATACCAATTATTTCCATGTAAATTCCATACAATATCTTGTAAAAATTTTGAAGAGCTCTCCGTAAATATTAAATAAAAATAAATTTTTTGAACAGAAAAGAGTCGTTCGGCAGAAAGCCACAAGGCTGAAAGTTATTAGGCCGAATAAATATGTTGTTTAACCGAAAAGACTATTTGGTAGAAACCTACCCGAGCAAAGCTTAAGAGCAAATCGATAACTTGTTTTAATGTTGTGAAATCATCGATTATGTTTACTTAATTTGATATCTTTTTGGTCGTTTTAACGGTTAAAATAACAAAACGTAATAGCTGAAATATCTTACTGTGACATCCAATCAAAAACTATTCCTGCTGTCGATGAGAGCAAATCGAAAACTAATTTTGATATTGTTTTCCGATAACAAAATAAGTACACAGTTTGATGTCATATCATTCAATTTAGTAATCTACAGCAAAATTAGATTAAAATATGTAATCAATCATGATTATTTAATACATATTTGAAAACAAATTATGAATCAATTTAATGTCAAAATCAAAAAAAAATGTTTTCTATATGATCTCATTATGTTTTCAGATTTTGCTAGGATATCTAGCCTAAAGTTATTTGGCCGAGAATGTCATTTGGTCGAACAGCTCCTTTGACTGAAAAAATCGTAAATATGTCCTTCGGCCGAAATAGTCGTTTGGTCCAAAGGACATTCGGTCGAAAGTGTCGTTCGGTTAAATTGATCATCTCTATATATAAAAATGAGTTTGCATTTCCATTGAGGCAATATAACTCACGAACGGGTTGACCAATTTGTGCGGTTTTCTCACTAATCGATTCGTCTTGCAGTCCGCTGTGTTTATGTATATGAAAAAATAGAACATTTTGCTGAGAAAGTTAAACAAATGTAAAAATAATGCGTTTCCTTGAATTCCGAACAGAACCATCAAGCTCGAGCTGAAATCGATCTAGAGGGAGACGACTAAACGATTGACATTTAGAACGAAGAAAAAAACAACCCGAGCAAGATCGGGCAGGTTCGACTGGTCTATCTATATAAAAATGAGTTTGCATTTCCTTTGAGGCAATATAACACATGCACAAATGGACCGATTTGCAGGATTTCCTCACTAATCGATTCGTCTTGGGATCAGCTGTGTTTATATAAATGAAAAGATAGAACTTTTCACTGGGAACGTTGGATAAATGTAACAAATGGACTATGTTTTCATGAGTTCTGAAGAAAAGCATCAAGCTCGAACTTAAAACGGTCTAGAGGGCTACGCTGCCATCCACTAAATGATTGATAGTAAGGTAGAAAAAAACAACTCGAGCAAGATCGATCAGGTTTGACTAGTTTTGGATATTTTCAAGGCAATTACGGGAGAATATTTGGAATTTCGTCTCAAAATTTTAATGAAAGATTTCCAGTTTTTCCACAATATTCATTTGAATATTATTTTCAAATTTTCCACGGGAATCACTTTCAAGTTTCAGGAACTCTTTGAAATTACTAAGAGGAGCTTTTTGGATTAATCAAGGAAAATTGTTTGGGATTTACATGAGAATCTCTTCAGAGTTTTCACGGGAAGTTGTTCCAAATTTCTACAAGAAAATATTCGAATATCCACGGAAAGTTCCTCTGTTGAGTATTCTTTGAAATTCACAGAGAAAATTGTGACTGGCAAAAAATGCTTTAACGTTGACTTCCCCAATCTAGATTAATTGAGACGGTTAGTTTTTTTTATCCTTTATTAGAGTGATATTTTTCCCAGGGAGAAGTTCATCACTAAACGGCTAGTTTGGCATAGCCATTTTTAAAACATTAGAAAAATGCGCGGAATTTTTGAGGATTTGGATTTCTTCAGAAAATTCTTTCTATTTTAGATTAGAAATTCTTGGTAAGTTCCATTGACCGAAAGCGACGGCCGAACTGGTAATTTGGCCGAAAAAGCCGTTTACCCTAACGATCGGCCGAAACGATCGTTGGCGAAAAATGCCATTTAGCAGAAATAGTTTTTTGACAGAATGGGCCATTTGGCCGAAAATGTCATTTGGTCATACGGCCAAATTCCAATGACTGAACCTCGTATTGAACAGGTAATATGGTCAGAAATAGCCTTTTGTTTGGCGAAATGGTCTTTATGTCAATTGACCATTGAACAAAATTCCGTGGCCTCTCTATTTTTAAGTCAATGCTGGCCTTTAAACCAAAAGATATTAAACCAGGTACCATTTAGCAAAACTAAACGTTTAACGGAAACTGTTATCAGGTCAAAACTGATATGACCGAAAATGTAGTTTGGCTGAAAGCAATGGAAAGCCAAAAGGAAAATTTGGCCGGACTTGTGAAAAGTTGTTTAACCTAACAGGTCACCCGAGCAAAGCTTGGGAGCAAATCGATAACTAATTTTGTTGTTGTGAAATCGCCTAATTTTGATAACTCAGGATGTTATCCTTTTGGTCGTTTTAACGGTTTAAATAACAAACATCATCAAATTGACATTAAATTGAAAACTATTTCTGCTGTCGATGAGAGCAAATCGAAAACTGATTTTGTTATTGGTTTTGGATAACGAAATATGTAATCAGTTTGATTTCAGTTTATATAATTCAGAATTCAACAGCATATGGATATCAAAATAAGTTATCAATCATTGATATCAAAGTTTGAAGATATGTTTTCGTTTTGCTCTCATTATGATGTCAGGCTTTGCTCGGGCATTTGGCTGAATCGTTCGGATGAAAAAGTCGTTTGACCAAAATATAGATCATTGATGATGATGATGATGATGATACTACCATCTATTGTAGCAAGGCACCTGCCGATAGCACTGGCCATATCTGACAAACCATTTAATCATGATTATACTATGGTATGTATTTCATCAAATTCCTGTATGAAGGGACAAAAATGGGTGGGGTGGTTCCATAAGCAACACTTATGCGAATTCACGGGATGAGAACTTTTAAGAAGAAGAAAGTTCGTACACACAATATTATAATCTAGCCTTCGTTTCCCAGATTGACCCAATAGATGGGGAGAAGAACCCCCCCCCCTTTATCCACGAGATGTTAACAATAGGAAGTTAGCGATTCCACTCTTCCTATCCAAATCGCTTCAATCGGGTGCCCTGATGTTTTTTTTTGTCAGTGGTTTGAAGAAAATATAGATCATTTGGCCAAAAATGCCTTCTTTGAAAAGTGTCTTTCGGCTAAATTGATCATTGGGCAAAAAGACGTTTATCCGAATAGTTTCGGATGAACGTCCAATTCGGCTTAATAGAATTTGTTTAGATGACTTTGGCTTAAAGGCCAGTATCCACTTAAAAAGTGGAGAGATTACGAAATTTCGTTCAAAGGTCGTTTGACAATCCAGCTTTTTACGCTAGCCATAAACCTGGTCAGGGGTGATTCAACTATGACAGATGCTGTGTACACTTTTTTTATGCCACCATCGTAGTAGCCTCTCATTTAAAGTTTGTTTAGCAACCTGTCAAATATTTTCATATGCTAAATTCTTAACGCAAATCAAGGTAAATTATTCTTATAACATAAGCAATAATTATTCTATATTTTAGATGTCCTGAAATCGCGCTGTTTAACATATGATAGACCAAAATAGCTGATATTTTTTTGGACAGTTGTCTCGTGAGTCGTGGAAAATCCTAACGATACCGGAAGCTCCGAGTATGATGTAGCACGGACGACATCTTCGAACGCCAGAGCCTGCAAAACAGATATACCGTACCAATTTATAATATTTGCTAACGATAGGCCATAATATAGTCAATTTCTTCAATCTCCACTATTTAATATTTGTTATATTTGCAACGTATCATATAGGATAATATGAGAATATTGATTAAATGTTGGATACTGACTGATGCAGCCTTCGATCTTAACCCTTAAAGGCGCAAGGCGATCTTTTTAGAAATCGTCGGAAATATTTTTAACGCAAATAACCATTGGAATTATTAACATTAAACGTATTTTCGGTTTGTTGTTTTAAAACAACATTGCGTATTTAAGGGTTAATTGTATCTGCAGTATTATAATTACTAGACCAGGCGATATGTTAACCATCTTACATTCGTAAATGGTGCGAATAAAACGGTAGAGTTGTGTAGAGTGAATCCTATGATTTCTGTTCCAAACAGGAGATATGTCCTACGAATGGATGCGCCACTTCTTTTGCCCCACATTTACTGCCGCCGCACGCAAAATTGTCCCATAATGATTTGGGTTTGTATCAATGTAGGACAGTTATGCTTGTGTACAACTGCCGCACGAAGTATAACATGCTGAGAAGCAGCATAGCAGCTAAGCAAATAATAATAAAGGTTTCGATTTGCTGTGTACAACTGAGTTAGGAGTTCTAATGGAACAACTCATTCTATTGTTCGGTATACGATATAATATTATATGAGACTTGTTATTTGAAAAGTTCATATTTAGAAAGCGGATTTGTCAAAACCAAGCCCAAAAAGTTATTAGAAAGACCATTTATAAAGAAAATTATCTGCTCGCAAGGATTATGAGATCCTGCCGCCTGAGTCTTGAGCCCAGTCAAAAATGTAACACCACATTCGGTCGGATAGAGCACAGCAAATAATGTTATTGATGAATGAGCTTTCTCATTACAATTTTGTAGTAATTTCTTCGGAAAAGTCCGTCGATATGGGAATACCTAAAGACACTATATACAAAGACGCGAAATCTGATCCCTGAGCAAATAATTCGACAGGCAACCCTGAATGCGCAACACTGCTCATATTGCATAAAGTTTTCAAATTGGTGTAAGTGATTTTCCCAATTTCAAAAAAATGATTAGTAACGCTTATACCCACGCAAATCAGATAGCAAATACAATATAAACAATTTGAGAGTCATTTTCTACCATTTGTAGGGGTTTATTAGGCTACATTGATCCAAAAATATTACAACAATAATTTAAACATTTTTATTTGCGGAAGTTAAATTAGCCCTTACCAAATGTTCTGCGTGATTTTTTGGAATGACAGGTCTTCTGCTCGATTGGAATAGCACTGACAGTAAATTTGGAATTCCAATTGGAACATTTCCCGGCTTTGTTTATAGTGTCTTTAGGATTACCTAAAATGAATTAAAGTGTAGATAAAAGGATCGAATATTGCTTTTCAGGAAGAATTATAAAAACTTGTTGTTGGTTACAATACGTTGTCAAGTAAATAATCAATTCTCCGACATATACTTTAGCATACTATGATCTAGTTATAAAAATTATAGTGTACAACAGTAATGTCAAAAGGGGTGATTCAAAATTTATAGCATTCCCTGCTTAAAAAGCTGGATAGGCCTTTTCAACGTGAAGGTGTCAAACGGATGGATATTTTGGATTGAATTACCCGTTCAGTTATTGAAATTTGGCCGTATAACCTGTCGGCCTATACGATATTTTAAGACAAATGTTACATTCTGTCAAACAACCATTTCGGCCATACAGTATTTCCTATTCGGCCGAACGACCTGTTAGGGAAAACGACTTTTTCGGCCAAATTTCCAGTTCGGCCAATGGAATTTCCCAAGAATTTCTTATGGACAATACACTACACAGCAAAAAAAGTTGTTGAATATTACATCGAAATCGATGCAACCCGTGGAATCCATCGGTTGTTGAATATTACATTGGGCGATGTACCCGAGAGCTTGCTGTGTAATAAACAGAAGCGATGTAATTAATACCCGATGTAAAAAATATTCGATGTAATCGAGGCGATGTGAAATAAAGCTACGTAAATATTAGGAGGTTCATATACGTGGTATTGTTATCATTGAGTTTTCTCTTCGTGGTTAACTTCAATAAATTATAGTCGATTTTTTTTAAGTTTCGTATATTTAGGTAATATATTATGATGTTGTGCACATACCTATCATATATTACAACATCAGCATGTTCTTGGAGCAGATCTACCACGGAAGCGCATTTCCCAGGCAATCGTATGGATTTAAACGAAAAAAATTAATTAGCCGTACGTGTGACTATAATATAACGAGATCACAGAGCTATCAAGTTTTATACTGGTTCTAGCTCTATATAGCCGGTTACCTGGGTTGCCCAGTATTCGTCGCCTTCAATAGGTCACATGCAACGACGATACAGTTTGAAGAAATCCAGGATCCAGTACCATCGATCTGCAGACCAACGGCGAACTATACCCTGCTGAATTCCTTTCGCAGAGAGATGTTGAACAAAGCGACCCCAACGGCGTCGGCGTTCGGAGCCGTTTTCAAAACTGCTGGAAAAAAAATTAAATATGTTGAGCAGGTGGTATGCGGGTGTATAACATAGTAATAGGTACAACCCAGAATGGATCAGTTAGGGGCTATGTGATCCCAGCTGATTAGTTATGTTTTAATCTGGCGCTTACGTAGGTTTAGTGAGATAATGTAGATAAATAAGTTCCTAGATGAATTCCGCAGAAGATCTTACTGCGACTCCAAAAGAAATGCCAATATGAGCCCTTTAACGACCCTAAAGGAAAATATTCTGGTATTCCAAACGATAATCTGTCTGGGAATCCGGAATAAATTCTTTTGAGATACTGAAAAAAAACTGTGGTTTTCAGAAGTAAATTCCGGGATTCCGATAAAAATGTTTCACAGATTCCGATGGAACATCTTCAAGAATAAATATGGATTTTTCGGCGATTCCGACCGGGATCCTTTTGAAATTTGTAGATGCTTCTGGGATTCTGGATAGACCTCACCCAAGATTACGAAGAAAATTATTTGTGGATTCCTAAAGAAATCCATTCGGATTCTAATAGCCTATTCTTATATATAAGGAATCCTTCAGAGAATCCGAAGGGAATAATTCTGTGATTTCAAACGAAATTCTTTTGGGAGTTCAAAAGGGATTCTTCTGGAATTACAAAACTAATCCTTCTGCGATTCCAAAACGTATTCTCATACGGTCATACTCCTTTTATGATTCCTAAGCAAATCCTTCTAAGATTCCAAAGGAAATTCCTTTGGGAGTCCGAAAGAAATCCTTCTGGTAAATACACACTCAGTTTTTATTTCTGCAGCTCGGCAAAAATCCGTACAGCCAGCAATTAAGTGTGTAGTCAAAAAGGAATCCTTCTGTTATTCTAAAGAGAGTCCTTATAAGATTCCGTAGAGAATCCTCCTGGGTATCCGAAAGGAAACCTTCTGAGATCCTGAAAGGTATCTGCAAGTCTGAAGGGAATCTTTTTCGGAGTACGAAATTTTTTTGAAATTTCAAAGGTAATCGTTCTGAGACTCCTAAGAGAATCCTTCAGGGAATCCGGAGGGAGTCCTTCTGAAATTCCAAAGGAATCATTCTAAGAGTCTGAAGGTCTGAAACGAATCATTCTGGATGTCCGAAAGGAATCAGGGAAGGGAAACTGCCCGAGAAATTGCTGGAAAAGCTGCCGGAGGAATTCCTGGAGGAACTCACGAAGGAACTCCTGGAGGAACTCCCGGAGGAAATCCTGGAGGAACTCTCGGATGAATTTCTAGTGGAAGTCCCGGAATATTTCCTTAAAGGACATCCGAAGGAATTACTAAAGGAACTGCTGAAGGAATGTCTGGAGAAACTCTGGGAGGAATTCCTTGAGGAACTGCCGGAGGAATCCCTGAAGAAACTCTCGGAGGAATTCCTGGAGGAATTGCCGAAGAAATTCCTGGAGCAACTCTCGGAGGAATTCCTTAAAGAACACCCGGAAGAATTCCTGGAGAAACACCCGAAGGAAATCCTGAAGGAACTCCCGGAGAGATTCCTGAAGGAACTCTTGAAGGGACTACCAAAAGAACTCCTGGATAAATTCCTGGAGGAACTTCCGGAGAAACTCTCGGAGGAGTTCCTGGAGGAACTGTCTAAGGAATTCCTGGAGTAACATCTGAGGGAACTCCCGGAGGAATTCCTGGAGGAATTCCCGAAGGAAATCCTGGAGAAACTCCGGGAGGAATTCCTGAAGGAACTCTGGGAGAGACTTCCGAAGGAACTGCCGGAAGAGTCTCTGGAGAAACTTTCGAAAGAATTCCTGGAGGAACTATCGGAGACATTCCTGGAGGAACTGCTGAAGGAAATCCCAGAGGAACTCCGGGAGGAATGCCTGGAGATCCTCCGGGAGGAATTCCAGGACGAACTCCTAGAGGACTATGTGGAGGAAATCCTAGAAGAGCTTCGGGAGGAATTCCTGGTAGAACTTCCAGAGCAATTTCTGGAGGACTTCTCAGAGGAATTTCCAGAGGAACACCCTTAGGAATTTCTGGAAGAACTCCCGGAGGAACTTTTGGAGGAACTTCCGGAGGAATTCCTAGTGAAACTTAAGAAGGATTTCATTAAGGGACTGACGAAGGAATTCCTGGAGGAACTCCAGGAGGATTTTCTTCGAGAACTCCGGGAGGAATTCCTGGAGTGACTCAGGGATAAATTTCTGGGGTAGCTCCCAGAGCCGGAGAAATTTCTAGAGGAATTTCTAAAGGAACTCGGATAAATACCTAATGAAACTAGCGGAGAATTTCCTTGAGAGACTCCCGGAAGAATTCCTGGAAGAACCGTCGAAGGAATTCTTAGAGCAACTCAGGGAGTAATTCCAGAAAGAGCTACGGGAGGAAGTCCTAGAGGAACTCCGGGAGGAATTCCTGGAGGAACTCCGGGAGGAATTCCTGGAGGAACTCCGGGAGGAATTCCTGGAGGAACTTCGGGAGGAATTCCTGGAGGATCTTTGGGAGAAATTTCTGGAGCGGGACGAATTTCGGGAGGAATTTTAGGAGGGATTCTTGAAGGAACTCCGGGAGGAATTCGTTGAGGAACTGTGGGAGGAATTCCTGGAGGAACTTCGACAGGAATTCCTGGAGGAACTTCGGGAGGAATTCTTCGAGGAACTTCGGAAGGAATTCCCGGAGGAACTCGGGAGGGATTCCTGGAGGAACTCCGGGAGGAATTACTAGAAGAACTACGGGAGGAATTTCTGGAGGGATTCTTGAAGGAACTCCGGGAGGAATTCGTTGGGGAACTGTGGGAGGAATTCCTGGAGGAACTTCGGGAGGAATTGCTGGAGTAACTTCGGAAGGAATTCCCGGAGGAACTACGGGAGGGATTCCTGAAGGAACTCCGGGAGGAATTCCTGGAGGAACTCCGGGAGGAATTCCTGGAGGAACTCCGGGAGGAATTCCTGGAGGAACTCCGGGAGGAATTCCTGGAGGAACTCCGGAAGAAATTCCTTGAGGAACTCCGAGAAGAATTCCTGGAGGAACTTTGGAGGAATTCCCGGAGGAACTTCGGAAGGAATTCCCGGAGGAACTTCGGAAGGAATTCCCGGAGGAACTTCGGAAGGAATTCCTGGAGGAACTACTAGAGGGATTCCTGGAAGAAATCCGGGAGGAATTCCTTGAGGTACTCTGGAAGGAATTCTTTGAGGAACTCCGTGAGGAATTCCTTGAGGAACTCTGGGAGGAATTACTTGAAGAGCTCCGGGAGGAATTTTTTGAGGAACTCTGAGAGGAACTTTGGGAGGAATTCCTGGAGGAACTTCGGAAGGAATTCCTGGAGGAACTACGGGAGGGATTCCTGGAGCAACTCTGGGAGGAATTCTTTGAGGAACTCCGAGAGGAATTCTTTGAGGAAATCCAGGAGGAATTTTTTGTGGAACTCCGGGAGGAATTCTTTGAGGAACTCCGGGAGGAATTCCTGGAGGAACTCCGAAAGGAATTCCTGGAGGAACTCCGGGAGGAATTCCTGGAGGAACTCCGGGAGGAATTCCTGGAGGAACTCCGGGAGGAATTCCTGGAGGAACTCCGGGAGGAATTCCTGGAGGAACTCCGGGAGGAATTCCTGGAGGAACTCCGGGAGGAATTCCTGGAGGAACTCCGGGAGGAATTCCTGGAGGAACTCCGGGAGGAATTCCTGGAGGAACTCCGGGAGGAATTCCTGGAGGAACTCCGGGAGGAATTCCTGGAGGAACTCCGGGAAGAACTCTGGGAGGAATTCCTGAAGGAACTCCGGGAGAAATTCCTGGAGGAACTCCGGGAGAAATTCCTGGAGGAACTCCGGGAGGAATTCCTGGAGGAACTCCGGGAGGAATTCCTGGAGGAACTTCGGGAGGAATTCCTGGAGGAACTCCGGAAGGAATTCCGGGAGGAACTTCGGAAGGAATTCCGGGAGGAATTCCTGGAGGAACTCCGGAAGGAATTCCTGGAGGAACTCCGGAAGGAATTCCTGGAGGAACTCCGGAAGGAATTCCTGGAGGAACTCCGGAAGGAATTCCTGGAGGAACTCCGGAAGGAATTCCTGGAGGAACTCCGGAAGGAATTCCTGGAGGAACTCCGGAAGGAATTCTTGGAGAAACACCGGGAGGAATTCCTGGAGAAACTCTGGAAAGAACTCCCGGAGGAACTCAAGGAGGAATTCCCGGAGAAACTCCAAGAGGGATTTCCTGAGGAATTCCTGGAAGAATTCCTTGAGGAATTCCTGGAGGAATTCCTTGAGGAATTCCTGGAGGAACTCCGGGAGAAATTCCTGGAGGAACTCCGGGAGGAATTCCTGGAGGAACTCCTGGAGGAACTCCGGGAGGAATTCCTGGAGGAACTCCGGGAGGAATCCCTGGAGGAACTCCGGGAGGAATTCCTGGGGGAACTCCGTGAGGAATTCCTGGAGGAACTCCGGGAGGAATTCTTGGAGATACTCCGGAAGGAATTCCGGGAGGAATTCCTGGGGGAATTCCTGGAGGAATTCCTGGAGGATCTCCGGGAAGAACTCCGGGAAGAAGTCCGGGAGAAATTTTTGGAAGAACTACCGGAGGAATTCCTGGAGGAACTCTGGGAGGAATTCCGGGATGAACTCCGTGAGGAATTCCTGGAGGAACTCCGTGAAGAATTCCTGGAGGAACTCCGTGAGGAATTCCTGGAGGAACTCCGGGAAGAACTCCGGGAGGAATTCCTGGAGGAACTCCGGGAGGAATTGCTGGAGGAATTCCTGGAGGAACTCCTGGAGGAACTCCGGGAGAAATTCTTGGA
Source organism: Armigeres subalbatus (assembly GCF_024139115.2). Lineage (NCBI taxonomy): Eukaryota > Metazoa > Arthropoda > Insecta > Diptera > Culicidae > Armigeres > Armigeres subalbatus. The sequence continues at coordinate 37,836 of NW_026943284.1, read as the reverse complement.
GGAACTCCGGGAGGAATTCCTGGAGGCACTCCGGGAGGAATTCCTGGAGGAACTCCGGAAGGAATTCCTGGAGGAACTCCGGGAGGAATTCCTGGAGGAACTCCGGGAGGAATTCCTGGAGGAACTCCGGGAGGAATTCCTGGAGGAACTCCGGGAGGAATTCCTGGAGGAATTTCCGGAGAAACTCTCGGAGGAATTCCTGGAGGAACTCCTGGAGGAATTCCTGGAGGAACTCCGGAAGGAATTCCTGGAGGAACTCCGGGAGGAATTCCTGGAGGAACTCCGGGAGGAATTCCTGGAGGAACTCCGGGAGGAATTCCTGGAGGAACTCCGGGAGGAATTCCTGGAGGAACTCCGGGAGGAATTCTTGGAAGAACTCCGGGAAGAATTCCTGGAGGAACTCCTGGAGGAATTCCTGGAGGAACTCCTGGAGGAATTCCTGGAGGGACTCCGGGAGGAATTCCTGGAGGAAGTCCGCGATGAATTACTAGAGGAAGTCCGCGAGGAATTCTTGGAAGAATTCTCTTCAGAATCCCGAAAGGATTCTCTTCAGAATCCCGAAAGGATTCTCTTCAGAATCCCGAAAGGATTCTCTTCAGAATCTCGAAAGGATTCTCTTCAGAATCCCGAAAGGATTCTCTTCAGAATCCCGAAAGGATTCTCTTCAGAATCCCGAAAGGATTCTCTTCAGAATCCCGAAAGGATTCTCTTCAGAATCCCGAAAGGATTCTCTTCAGAATCCCGAAAGGATTCTCTTCAGAATCCTGAAAGGATTCTCTTCAGAATCCCGAAAGGATTCTCTTCAGAATCCCGAAAGGATTCTCTTCAGAATCCTGAAAGGATTCTCTTCAGAATCCCGAAAGGATTCTCTTCAGAATCCCGAAAGGATTCTCTTCAGAATCCCGAAAGGATTCTCTTCAGAATCCCGAAAGGATTCTCTTCAGAATCCCGAAAGGATTCTCTTCAGAATCCCGAAAGGATTCTCTTCAGAATTTCGAATCTTTTCAGAATCTCGAAAGGATTCTTTTCAGAATTTCGAATCTTTCCAGAATCCCGAAAGGATTCTCTTTAGAATCCCGAAAGGAATCTCTCCAGAATCCCGAAAGGATTCTCTTCAGAATCTCGAAAGAATTCTCTTCAGAATCCCGAAAGAATTCTCTTCAGAATCCCGAAAGGATTCCCTTCAGAATTCCGAAAGGATTCTCTTCAGAATCCCGATAGGATTCTCTTCAGAATCCCGAAAGGATTCTCTTCAGAATCCCGAAAGGATTCTCTTCAGAATCCCGAAAGGATTCTCTTCAGAATCCCGAAAGGATTCTCTTCAGAATCCCGAAAGGATTCTCTTCAGAATCCCGAAAGGATTCTCTTCAGAATCCCGAAAGGATTCTCTTCAGAATCCCGAAAGGATTCTCTTCAGAATCCAGAAAGGATTCTCTTCAGAATCCCGAAAGGATTCTCTTCAGAATCCCGAAAGGATTCTCTTCAGAATCCCGAAAGGATTCTCTTCAGAATCCCGAAAGGATTCTCTTCAGAATCCCGAAAGGATTCTCTACAGAATCCTGAAAGGATTCTCTTCAGAATCCCGAAAGGATTCTCTTCAGAATCGAAAGGATTCTCTTCAGAATCCCGAAAGGATTCTCTTCAGAATCCCGAAAGGATTCTCTTCAGAATCCTGAAAGGATTCTCTTCAGAATCGAAAGGATTCTCTTCAGAATCCGAAAGGATTCTCTTCAGAATCCTGAAAGGATCTCTTCAGAATCCTGAAAGGATTCTCTTCAGAATCCCGAAAAGGATTCTCTTCAGAATCCTGGAAAGGATTCTATTCAGAATCCCGGAAGAATTCTATTCAGAATCCTGAAAGGATTCTCTTCAGAATCCCGAAAGGATTCTCTTCAGAATTTCGAAAGGATTCTCTTCAGAATCCCGAAAGGATTCTCTTCAGAATCCCGAAAGGATTCTCTTCAGAATCCCGAAAGGATTCTCTTCAGAATCCCGAAAGGATTCTCTTCAGAATCCCGAAAGGATTCTCTTCAGAATCCCGAAAGGATTCTCTTCAGAATTTCGAAAGGATTCTCTTCAGAATCCCGAAAGGATTCTCTTCAGAATCCCGAAAGGATTCTCTTCAGAATCCCGAAAGGATTCTCTTCAGAATACCGAAAGGATTCTCTTCAGAATCCCGAAAGGATTCTCTTCAGAATCCCGAAAGGATTCTCTTCAGAATCGAAAGATTCTCTTCAGAATCGAAAGGATTCTCTTCAGAATCCCGAAAGGATTCTCTTCAGAATCCCGAAAGGATTCTCTTCAGAATCCCGAAAGGATTCTCTTCAGAATCGAAATTCTCTTCAGAATCCCGAAAGGATTCTCTTCAGAATCGAAGGATTCTCTTCAGAATCGAAAGTTCTCTTCAGAATCCCGAAAGGATTCTCTTCAGAATCCCGAAAGGATTCTCTTCAGAATCCCGAAAGGATTCTCTTCAGAATCCCGAAAGGATTCTCTTCAGAATCCCGAAAGGATTCTCTTCAGAATCCCGAAAGGATTCTCTTCAGAATCCCGAAAGGATTCTCTTCAGAATCCCGAAAGGATTCTCTTCAGAATCCCGAAAGGATTCTCTTCAGAACCCCGAAAGGATTCTCTTCAGAATTCTGAAAGGATTTTCTTCAGAATTCTGAAAGGATTCTCTTCAGAATCCCGAAAGGATTCTCTTCAGAATCCCGAAAGGATTCTCTTCAGAATCCCGAAAGGATTCTCTTCAGAATCCCGAAAGGATTCTCTTCAGAATCCCGAAAGGATTCTCTTCAGAATCCCGAAAGGATTCTCTTCAGAATCCCGAAAAGATTCTCTTCAGAATCCCGAAGGATTCTCTCCAGAATCCCGAAGGATTCTCTCCAGAATCCCGAAGGATTCTCTCCAGAATCCGAAAGGATTCTCTTCAGAATCCCGAAAGGATTCTCTTCAGAATCCCGAAAGGATTCTCTTCAGAATCCCAAAAGGATTCTCTTCAGAATCCCGAAAGGATTCTCTTCAGAATCCCGAAAGGATTCTCTTCCAGAATCCCGAAAGGATTCTCTTCAGAATCCCGAAAGGATTCTCTTCAGAATCCCGAAAGGATTCTCTTCAGAATCCCGAAAGGATTCTCTTCAGAATCCCGAAAGGATTCTCTTCAGAATCCCGAAAGGATTCTCTTCAGAATCACGAAAGGATTCTCTTCAGAATCCCGAAAGGATTTCTCTGCAGAATCCCGAAAGGATTCTCTTCAGAATCCCGAAAGGATTCTCTTAAGAATCCCGAAAGTATTCGCTTCAGAATCCCGAAAGTATTCTCTTCGGAATCCCGAAAGGATTCTCTTCAGAATCGAAAGTATTCTCTTCAGAATCCCCGAAGAATTTCCTCTTCTGAAGGTCGAAAAGTTCTCTTAAGAATCCGAAAGTATTAAACTGGAATCCGAAAGTATTCTCTTCGGAATCCCGAAAGGATTCTCTTCAGAATCCCGAAACGATTCCCGTTAAAATCCCAGAACGATTTAAGTCAAAATTCCGAAACAATTCCACGGGAGCCCGAATGGATTCTCGTCGAAATCCCGAAAGGCTTCCCGTAGAAATCCCGAAAGGATTCTAGCAGGAACTCTTGAAGGATTCGCTTCGGAGGATAGCTATTGTAACTGCAGAAGGATTAACTTCTAGATTTCATTTAAACTCCTTCCAGAAGCCTCCTACGGCGAACCCAGTATCCAAAAGGTAGCTGAAGCTAGAAATGTACGATGGGCGGGGCAAGTTGCAAGAATGCCGGAGAGCAACCCTGCAAGGATTTTGTTCACATCCGTTCCGGCAACTGCAAAAGGCGTCAAGCGCTGCGAGAAGCTAAGTGGAAGGACTAAGTACAAATCGATTTGTCTAAGCATAGAACGCAACCTCGGATGGAGAAGTGGCCTCGCATCGTTTATTTTGGCGTCAAATGAATGATTCAGTGTTATCTGTTTACCTATATGTAAGCTAATTAAATGAAAATGAAAATCTCCGAAAAATTACTATGAGAAGCTCCATTAAGTATCCCTGAAGAATTCATTGAGGCCCTCCTTAGCCTAGCGGTAAGGCGCGCAGCTATAAAGCAAGACCACGCTGAGGATAGCTGGGTTCAATTCCCGATTCCGGTCTAGACAATTTTCGATTTGTGAATTGTCTCGATTTCCCTGGGCATAACAGTATCACCGTGTTATCCTCATGATATGCGAATGCAGAAATGGTAACTTGGCTTTGAAACCTCGCAGTTAATAACTGTGGAAGTGCTGAATGAACACTAAGCTGCGAGGCGGCAATGTCCCAATGGGGGTTGTAATACTAATAAGAAGAAGAAGTAGAATTCCTTTGGATATCAGCGATGGTTTCCGTTGAATATATCCGAAGTATTTAATTGTGAATCCCCGAAGGATTCCATTGAGAATCACCAAAGGACTCGATTGAGTATTCCCGAAGGATTGCGTTACCCAAGGTCGCATATAGAATCCCCATATAATAAAATTTCGAATCCCCGAAGCAAAGATTCCAAATAGTATCTCAGAAAGACTCCATTATCGCAGAAGGATTTAATTGCTGAATCAAAACCCAACATATTTATTGGGCAAACACATTTTATACGAAACTTAGCGAATATGCATACCGACTAAAATATACTTAGGAGACAATATCAGAAGAATAATACTTTGACAGGTACTTTGATCAATTATGTAAATACTATACTCACTCATTTACGCTTCTATGCCAAACGTCCGATAGCGAGGCATAACTTGTTCTTAAAGCAGAAGAATGTCGCATGGCTGAAAACTTGACGATTTTTTCTGAACTATAGGTAGTTGGTAGAGTTGAACTGCCTTTTTGCCTGGAAAAAAAAATGCTTTAGAAAGTATATACGGTAGATATTTCGAAGCTTATTTTCGAACAGTGCTTAGAAAATCGATGGATGAATAGATCTTCCTAAAGAAGCTATCATAGTGAAGATAATCTTCTTAAATTTCGGTTGAAAATTTCTGGAGTTCTGTTGAGCTTCACTTTATAATTATTTTAAAAATCTACCTAGGATTCCAATTAAAATATGGATGTATGATAATGTATTATTTCCACAAATAGATCAAAATAAAGAAATGAATGTCATGCAGATAAAATACCAAAAATCTTGATCAACTAAACTGCAAATTGTTTCCAGAATGCTTCCGCAACTACTTACCAATTTTCCGTTTTATTTGACGATATATAATTCCTTCGGTCTGCTGCAAAAAAACCGTGTTTTATCCCGTGTTGGCAAAAATATTGCATCGGTTAGAAATAGCACTGGGTCGACATCCGGATTATTTTTTATGATTGGGCTGGGCTTTTTGGGTTCGGAGCATTAGACTGAGAATTTCTAATGACGAATGTTGCAGGTCGGTTGTGCAGCAGCATGATACTATCAGACACTCGGAATAGTTTAAATCCCATGTTTGGTACCTAAGGGTACCTACTGTCACTCGAATCGTCCATGATACTAGTCCGAAACAGGATCATCGCTGGACAATAATTTTTGTTTTGATCCATCTCTAATGGCTCCTCTGAGGGCTCCTCACCTTGTCCTCGACTGAACAGCGTATCGTCTAGCGATGTTCCATAAATCCGTATGAAATTGAGCTGAAATTTGAAATTTCCTTCAGAATTGCCTAATGGAATTTCGAGGAGAAACCATAAAGTATAAATTTCACCTGGATATTATTTCAGACCGGATGATTGTTATGCTTACATTAGTAGTAGAAGCTTCGTTTACCCAGGTCACTATAAGGAGTTTTAATACTGGTCGCGTCCCATCAATTTACCACAATTTGCACAGATTTTATGCTCTGATCGAAGGAAAATCAGCAGAGAACCAAAGAAAAAATGGCGCACTCACGGCAAGCGACGACAGGAGACGAGAGATAGGTCAGTGTTGCCAATATACAATATTGCGTAGTGAATGATTGTCATATCACATCCAAAGTTGAGCCAGGATAAATGCCCGAAGTACTGCTGCGCGAGCACACCATGAGCGTGGGAAAATGGGGGCAATTGAAATCATGCCTACTTGCATGCAAGGTGCTCGCGCAAATCATGAATTTTGCAGCAGCCAGGTGCAAAGACGAATAATTTTGAGTGAAATGAAAATCTTACGAATATATTGAACAAAAAAAAAATTACAACAGCATTAAAAAAAAATAGTGAAATGAAACTGAAATCAAACCATCTTTGTATTTATAATATTTGTACATCTGTATCTGATCCGACATGAAATGAAAGAATCCACAGCAAAATGATTCAACCACGTGAAAGTGTATTTTTCAACAATGCTATGAGGTGTGGAGTGACAAACTTTTTTGTTACACATAAGAACGACTTAATTGATTAGAATAAAAGTCATCAAGGCCGACCAAATTATGTCCCCGGAATTTTTAGCCCAAAAATAAAATTTTGAAGGTGCAATTAAAATTTAAGAAATTTTAAGGAATTTTAAAACATTCTTTAACACAACCGAGGAGTTATTTGATTCATTATAATATTTATTTTTTATTATCAAGGAGGAGACCTGTTGGAGACCAGTAGGACATTATTTTTATTAAATACTAGATTGACCCAGCAGACGTTGTCCTGCATGCCAAATTTGGTTCGAGTTATGCAGAAATTTATGTTTCATTTGTATAGGCGCCCCCTGTCCGGAGGGGAGGTCTCGAACCATCTTAAGAACCTTCCCAGCCCAAACAACCACTGCATACAAATTTTCACGCCGATCGGTTCAGTAGTTTCTGAGTCCATAAGGGCCAGACAGACAGAAATTCATTTTTATGTAGGTATATAGAATATAGATTTGTAATGGCCTAATATATAAAAATTAAAAACTATTGCAAATAATCGATATTTAGAGCGTTTTAGGCACTTCAGTCACCCCGTGGTCGCATAATTGACATAGCACCGGTATATGGAGATAGGACAACTATTGCAAATAATCGATAGTTAGAGCGTTTTAGGCACTCCAGTCACCCCGTGGCCTCATCAAGGGAAACATCATGAAGGTCCCAAGTGGTTTAGTTTACCGGGATAGGCCTAAGGAGCTGAGAAATAGTCGCATAATTGACATAGCACCGGTATATGGAGATAGGACAACTATTGCAAATAATCGATAGTTAGGGCATTTTAGGCACTTCAGTCACCCCATGGCCTCATCAAGGGAAGTACTATGAAGGTCCCAAGTGGTTTAGTTTACCGGGATAGGCCTAAGGAGCTGAGAAATAGTCGCATAATGGACATAGCACCGGTATATGGAGATAGGACAACTATTGCAAATAATCGATAGTTAGGGCATTTTAGGCACTTCAGTCACCCCATGGCCTCATCAAGGGAAGTACTATGAAGGTCCCAAGTGGTTTAGTTTACCGGGCTAGACCTAAGGAGCTGAGAAATAGTCGCATAATTGACATAGCACCGGTATATGGAGATGGGACAACTATTGCAAATAATCGATAGTTAGGGCATTTTAGGCACTTCAGTCACCCCATGGCCTCATCAAGGAAGTACTATGAAGGTCCCAAGTGGTTTAGTTTACCGGGCTAGGCCTAAGGAGCTGAGAAATAGTCGCATAATTGACATAGCACCGGTATATGGAGATAGGACAACTATTGCAAATAATCGATAGTTAGAGCGTTTTAGGCACTTCAGTCACCCCGTGGCCTCATCAGAGGAAGCACCATGAAGGTCCCAAGTGGTTTAGTTTACCGGGATAGGCCTAAGGAGCTGAGAAATAGTCGCATAATGGACATAGCACCGGTATATGGAGATAGGACAACTATTGCAAATAATCGATAGTTAGAGCGTTTTAGGCACTTCAGTCACCCCGTGGCCTCGTCAAGGAAGTACTATGAAGGTCCCAAGTGGTTTAGTTTACCGGGCTAGGCCTAAGGGGCTGAGAAATAGTCGCATAATGGACATAGCACCGGTATATGGAGATAGGACAACTATTGCAAATAATCGATAGTTAGGGCATTTTAGGCACTTCAGTCACCCCATGGCCTCATCAAGGGAAGTACTATGAAGGTCCCAAGTGGTAGTTTACCGGGCTAGACCTAAGGAGCTGAGAAATAGTCGCATAATTGACATAGCACCGGTATATGGAGATAGGACAACTATTGCAAATAATCGATAGTTAGGGCATTTTAGGCACTTCAGTCACCCCATGGCCTCATCAAGGGAAGTACTATGAAGGTCCCAAGTGGTTTAGTTTACCGGGCTAGGCCTAAGGAGCTGAGAAATAGTCGCATAATTGACATAGCACCGGTATATGGAGATAGGACAACTATTGCAAATAATCGATAGTTAGAGCGTTTTAGGCACTTCAGTCACCCCGTGGCCTCGTCAAGGGAAGTACTATGAAGGTCCCAAGTGGTTTAGTTTACCGGGGTAGGCCTAAGGAGCTGAGAAATAGTCGCATAATTGACATAGCACCGGTATATGGAGATAGGACAACTATTGCAAATAATCGATAGTTAGAGCGTTTTAGGCACTTCAGTCACCCCGTGGCCTCGTCAAGGGAAGTACTATGAAGGTCCCAAGTGGTTTAGTTTACCGGGCTAGGCCTAAGGGGCTGAGAAATAGTCGCATAATGGACATAGCACCGGTATATGGAGATAGGACAACTATTGCAAATAATCGATAGTTAGGGCATTTTAGGCACTTCAGTCACCCCATGGCCTCATCAAGGGAAGTACTATGAAGGTCCCAAGTGGTTTAGTTTACCGGGCTAGGCCTAAGGGCTGAGAAATAGTCGCATAATTGACATAGCACCGGTATATGGAGATGGGACAACTATTGCAAATAATCGATAGTTAGAGCGTTTTAGGCACTTCAGTCACCCCGTGGCCTCGTCAAGGGAAGTACTATGAAGGTCCCAAGTGGTTTAGTTTACCGGGCTAGGCCTAAGGGGCTGAGAAATAGTCGCATAATGGACATAGCACCGGTATATGGAGATAGGACAACTATTGCAAATAATCGATAGTTAGGGCATTTTAGGCACTTCAGACACACCATGGCCTCATCAAGGGAAGTACTATGAAGGTCCCAAGTGGTTTAGTTTACCGGGCTAGGCCTAAGGGCTGAGAAATAGTCGCATAATTGACATAGCACCGGTATATGGAGATAGGACAACTATTGCAAATAATCGATAGTTAGAGCGTTTTAGGCACTTCAGTCACCCCGTGGCCTCGTCAAGGAAACACCATGAAGGTCCCAAGTGGTTTAGTTTACCGGGATAGGCCTAAGGAGCTGAGAAATAGTCGCATAATGGACATAGCACCGGTATATGGAGATAGGACAACTATTGCAAATAATCGATAGTTAGGGCATTTTAGGCACTTCAGTCACCCCATGGCCTCATCAAGGGAAGTACTATGAAGGTCCCAAGTGGTTTAGTTTACCGGGCTAGACCTAAGGAGCTGAGAAATAGTCGCATAATTGACATAGCACCGGTATATGGAGATAGGACAACTATTGCAAATAATCGATAGTTAGGGCATTTTAGGCACTTCAGTCACCCCATGGCCTCAGCAAGGAAGGTCGTATGAAGGGCCCAGGTGGTATAGTTTACCGGGCTCGGCCTCAGGAGCTGAGAAATAGTCGCATAATTGACATAGCACCGGTATATGGAGATAGGACAACTATTGCAAATAATCGATAGTTAGAGCGTTTTAGGCACTTCAGTCACCCCGTGGCCTCGTCAAGGGAAACACCATGAAGGTCCCAAGTGGTTTAGTTTACCGGGATAGGCCTAAGGAGCTGAGAAATAGTCGCATAATGGACATAGCACCGGTATATGGAGATAGGACAACTATTGCAAATAATCGATAGTTAGGGCATTTTAGGCACTTCAGTCACCCCATGGCCTCATCAAGGGAAGTACTATGAAGGTCCCAAGTGGTTTAGTTTACCGGGCTAGACCTAAGGAGCTGAGAAATAGTCGCATAATTGACATAGCACCGGTATATGGAGATAGGACAACTATTGCAAATAATCGATAGTTAGGGCATTTTAGGCACTTCAGTCACCCCGTGGCCTCATCAAGGGAAACACCATGAAGGTCCCAAGTGGTTTAGTTTACCGGGATAGGCCTAAGGAGCTGAGAAATAGTCGCATAATGGACATAGCACCGGTATATGGAGATAGGACAACTATTGCAAATAATCGATAGTTAGGGCATTTTAGGCACTTCAGTCACCCCATGGCCTCATCAAGGGAAGTACTATGAAGGTCCCAAGTGGTTTAGTTTACCGGGCTAGGCCTAAGGAGCTGAGAAATAGTCGCATAATTGACATAGCACCGGTATATGGAGATAGGACAACTATTGCAAATAATCGATAGTTAGAGCGTTTTAGGCACTTCAGTCACCCCGTGGCCTCGTCAAGGGAAGTACTATGAAGGTCCCAAGTGGTTTAGTTTACCGGGCTAGGCCTAAGGGGCTGAGAAATAGTCGCATAATGGACATAGCACCGGTATATGGAGATAGGACAACTATTGCAAATAATCGATAGTTAGGGCATTTTAGGCACTTCAGTCACACCATGGCCTCATCAAGGGAAGTACTATGAAGGTCCCAAGTGGTTTAGTTTAGATCGCTAGGCCGAAGGGGCGGGGAAATAGTCGCATAATTGACATAGCACCGGTATATGGAGATAGGACAACTATTGCAAATAATCGATAGTTAGGGCATTTTAGGCACTTCAGTCACCCCATGGCCTCATCAAGGGAAGTACTATGAAGGTCCCAAGTGGTTTAGTTTACCGGGCTAGGCCTAAGGAGCTGAGAAATAGTCGCATAATTGACATAGCACCGGTATATGGAGATAGGACAACTATTGCAAATAATCGATAGTTAGAGCGTTTTAGGCACTTCAGTCACCCCGTGGCCTCGTCAAGGGAAACACCATGAAGGTCCCAAGTGGTTTAGTTTACCGGGATAGGCCTAAGGAGCTGAGAAATAGTCGCATAATGGACATAGCACCGGTATATGGAGATAGGACAACTATTGCAAATAATCGATAGTTAGGGCATTTTAGGCACTTCAGTCACGCCGTGGCCTCATCAAGGAAGTACTATGAAGGTCCCAAGTGGTTTAGTTTACCGGGCTAGACCTAAGGAGCTGAGAAATAGTCGCATAATTGACATAGCACCGGTATATGGAGATAGGACAACTATTGCAAATAATCGATAGTTAGGGCATTTTAGGCACTTCAGTCACCCCGTGGCCTCATCAAGGGAAACACCATGAAGGTCCCAAGTGGTTTAGTTTACCGGGATAGGCCTAAGGAGCTGAGAAATAGTCGCATAATGGACATAGCACCGGTATATGGAGATAGGACAACTATTGCAAATAATCGATAGTTAGGGCATTTTAGGCACTTCAGTCACCCCATGGCCTCATCAAGGGAAGTACTATGAAGGTCCCAAGTGGTTTTAGTTTACCGGGCTAGACCTAAGGAGCTGAGAAATAGTCGCATAATTGACATAGCACCGGTATATGGAGATAGGACAACTATTGCAAATAATCGATAGTTAGGGCATTTTAGGCACTTCAGTCACCCCATGGCCTCATCAAGGGAAGTACTATGAAGGTCCCAAGTGGTTTAGTTTACCGGGCTGGGCCTAAGGGGGCTGAGAAATAGTCGCATAATTGACATAGCACCGGTATATGGAGATAGGACAACTATTGCAAATAATCGATAGTTAGAGCGTTTTAGGCACTTCAGTCACCCCGTGGCCTCATCAAGGGAAACACCATGAAGGTCCCAAGTGGTTTAGTTTACCGGGATAGGCCTCAGGCGCGGCGAAATAGCGGTCTAATTGACATAGCACCGGTATATGGAGATAGGACAACTATTGCAAATAATCGATAGTTAGGGCATTTTAGGCACTTCAGTCACACCATGGCCTCATCAAGGGAAGTACTATGAAGGTCCCAAGTGGTTTAGTTTACCGGGCTAGGCCTAAGGGCTGGGGAATAGTCGCATAATTGACATAGCACCGGTATATGGAGATAGGACAACTATTGCAAATAATCGATAGTTAGAGCGTTTTAGGCACTTCAGTCACCCCGTGGCCTCATCAAGGGAAACACCATGAAGGTCCCAAGTGGTTTAGTTTACCGGGATAGGCCTAAGGAGCTGAGAAATAGTCGCATAATGGACATAGCACCGGTATATGGAGATAGGACAACTATTGCAAATAATCGATAGTTAGGGCATTTTAGGCACTTCAGTCACCCCATGGCCTCATCAAAGGAAGTACTATGAAGGTCCCAAGTGGTTTAGTTTACCGGGCTAGGCCTAAGGAGCTGAGAAATAGTCGCATAATTGACATAGCACCGGTATATGGAGATAGGACAACTATTGCAAATAATCGATAGTTAGAGCGTTTTAGGCACTTCAGTCACCCCGTGGCCTCATCAAGGGAAACACCATGAAGGTCCCAAGTGGTTTAGTTTACCGGGATAGGCCTAAGGAGCTGAGAAATAGTCGCATAATGGACATAGCACCGGTATATGGAGATAGGACAACTATTGCAAATAATCGATAGTTAGGGCATTTTAGGCACTTCAGTCACCCCATGGCCTCATCAAGGGAAGTACTATGAAGGTCCCAAGTGGTTTAGTTTACCGGGCTAGACCTAAGGAGCTGAGAAATAGTCGCATAATTGACATAGCACCGGTATATGGAGATAGGACAACTATTGCAAATAATCGATAGTTAGGGCATTTTAGGCACTTCAGTCACCCCATGGCCTCATCAAGGGAAGTACTATGAAGGTCCCAAGTGGTTTAGTTTACCGGGCTAGGCCTAAGGAGCTGAGAAATAGTCGCATAATTGACATAGCACCGGTATATGGAGATAGGACAACTATTGCAAATAATCGATAGTTAGAGCGTTTTAGGCACTTCAGTCACCCCGTGGCCTCGTCAAGGGAAGTACTATGAAGGTCCCAAGTGGTTTAGTTTACCGGGGTAGGCCTAAGGAGCTGAGAAATAGTCGCATAATTGACATAGCACCGGTATATGGAGATAGGACAACTATTGCAAATAATCGATAGTTAGAGCGTTTTAGGCACTTCAGTCACCCCGTGGCCTCATCAAGGGAAACACCATGAAGGTCCCAAGTGGTTTAGTTTACCGGGCTAGGCCTAAGGGGCTGAGAAATAGTCGCATAATTGACATAGCACCGGTATATGGAGATAGGACAACTATTGCAAATAATCGATAGTTAGGGCATTTTAGGCACTTCAGTCACACCATGGCCTCATCAAGGGAAGTACTATGAAGGTCCCAAGTGGTTTAGTTTACCGGGCTAGGCCTAAGGGGCTGAGAAATAGTCGCATAATTGACATAGCACCGGTATATGGAGATAGGACAACTATTGCAAATAATCGATAGTTAGAGCGTTTTAGGCACTTCAGTCACCCCGTGGCCTCGTCAAGGGAAGTACTATGAAGGTCCCAAGTGGTTTAGTTTACCGGGATAGGCCTAAGGAGCTGAGAAATAGTCGCATAATGGACATAGCACCGGTATATGGAGATAGGACAACTATTGCAAATAATCGATAGTTAGGGCATTTTAGGCACTTCAGTCACCCCATGGCCTCATCAAGGGAAGTACTATGAAGGTCCCAAGTGGTTTATTTTACCGGGCTGAGGCCTAAGGAGCTGAGAAATAGTCGCATAATTGACATAGCACCGGTATATGGAGATAGGACAACTATTGCAAATAATCGATAGTTAGAGCGTTTTAGGCACTTCAGTCACCCCGTGGCCTCGTCAAGGGAAGTACTATGAAGGTCCCAAGTGGTTTAGTTTACCGGGCTAGGCCTAAGAAATAGTCGCATAATGGACATAGCACCGGTATATGGAGATAGGACAACTATTGCAAATAATCGATAGTTAGAGCGTTTTAGGCACTTCAGTCACCCCGTGGCCTCATCAAGGGAAACACCATGAAGGTCCCAAGTGGTTTAGTTTACCGGGCTAAGCCTAAGGGCTGAGAAATAGTCGCATAATTGACATAGCACCGGTATATCGAGATAGGACAACTATTGCAAATAATCGATAGTTAGGGCATTTTAGGCACTTCAGTCACACCATGGCCTCATCAAGGGAAGTACTATGAAGGTCCCAAGTGGTTTAGTTTACCGGGCTGAGCCTAAGGGGCTGAGAAATAGTCGCATAATTGACATAGCACCGGTATATGGAGATAGGACAACTATTGCAAATAATCGATAGTTAGAGCGTTTTAGGCACTTCAGTCACCCCGTGGCCTCATCAACGGAAACACCATGAAGGTCCCAAGTGGTTTAGTTTACCGGGATAGGCCCTAAGGAGCTGAGAAATAGTCGCATAACGGACATAGCACCGGTATATGGAGATAGGACAACTATTGCAAATAATCGATAGTTAGAGCATTTAGGCACTTCAGTCACCCCATGGCCTCATCAAAGGAAGTACTATGAAGGTCCCAAGTGGTTTAGTTTACCGGGCTAGGCCTAAGGAGCTGAGAAATAGTCGCATAATTGACATAGCACCGGTATATGGAGATAGGACAACTATTGCAAATAATCGATAGTTAGAGCGTTTTAGGCACTTCAGTCACCCCGTGGCCTCATCAAGGGAAACACCATGAAGGTCCCAAGTGGTTTAGTTTACCGGGATAGGCCTAAGGAGCTGAGAAATAGTCGCATAATCGACATAGCACCGGTATATGGAGATAGGACAACTATTGCAAATAATCGATAGTTAGGGCATTTTAGGCACTTCAGTCACCCCATGGCCTCATCAAGGGAAGTACTATGAAGGTCCCAAGTGGTTTAGTTTACCGGGCTAGGCCTAAGGAGCTGAGAAATAGTCGCATAATTGACATAGCACCGGTATATGGAGATAGGACAACTATTGCAAATAATCGATAGTTAGAGCGTTTTAGGCACTTCAGTCACCCCGTGGCCTCGTCAAGGGAAGTACTATGAAGGTCCCAAGTGGTTTAGTTTACCGGGCTAGGCCTAAGGGGCTGAGAAATAGTCGCATAATGGACATAGCACCGGTATATGGAGATAGGACAACTATTGCAAATAATCGATAGTTAGGGCATTTTAGGCACTTCAGTCACCCCATGGCCTCATCAAGGGAAGTACTATGAAGGTCCCAAGTGGTTTAGTTTACCGGGCTAGGCCTAAGGAGCTGAGAAATAGTCGCATAATTGACATAGCACCGGTATATGGAGATAGGACAACTATTGCAAATAATCGATAGTTAGAGCGTTTTAGGCACTTCAGTCACCCCGTGGCCTCGTCAAGGGAAGTACTATGAAGGTCCCAAGTGGTTTAGTTTACCGGGGTAGGCCTAAGGAGCTGAGAAATAGTCGCATAATTGACATAGCACCGGTATATGGAGATAGGACAACTATTGCAAATAATCGATAGTTAGAGCGTTTTAGGCACTTCAGTCACCCCGTGGCCTCGTCAAGGGAAGTACTATGAAGGTCCCAAGTGGTTTAGTTTACCGGGGTAGGCCTAAGGAGCTGAGAAATAGTCGCATAATTGACATAGCACCGGTATATGGAGATAGGACAACTATTGCAAATAATCGATAGTTAGAGCGTTTTAGGCACTTCAGTCACCCCGTGGCCTCGTCAAGGAAGTACTATGAAGGTCCCAAGTGGTTTAGTTTACCGGGCTAGGCCTAAGGGGCTGAGAAATAGTCGCATAATGGACATAGCACCGGTATATGGAGATAGGACAACTATTGCAAATAATCGATAGTTAGGGCATTTTAGGCACTTCAGTCACCCCATGGCCTCATCAAGGGAAGTACTATGAAGGTCCCAAGTGGTTTAGTTTACCGGGCTAGACCTAAGGAGCTGAGAAATAGTCGCATAATTGACATAGCACCGGTAGCTGGGGATGGGACAACTATGGCAAATAATCGATAGTTAGGGCATTTTAGGCACTTCAGTCACCCCATGGCCTCATCAAGGGAAGTACTATGAAGGTCCCAAGTGGTTTAGTTTACCGGGCTGAGCCTAAGGAGCTGAGAAATAGTCGCATAATTGACATAGCACCGGTATATGGAGATAGGACAACTATTGCAAATAATCGATAGTTAGAGCGTTTTAGGCACTTCAGTCACCCCGTGGCCTCGTCAAGGGAAGTACTATGAAGGTCCCAAGTGGTTTAGTTTACCGGGGTAGGCCTAAGGAGCTGAGAAATAGTCGCATAATTGACATAGCACCGGTATATGGATATGAAACAACTATTGCAAATAATCGATAGTTAGAGCGTTTTAGGCACTTCAGTCACCCCGTGGCCTCATCAAGGGAAACACCATGAAGGTCCCAAGTGGTTTAGTTTACCGGGATAGGCCTAAGGAGCTGAGAAATAGTCGCATAATGGACATAGCACCGGTATATGGAGATAGGACAACTATTGCAAATAATCGATAGTTAGAGCGTTTTAGGCACTTCAGTCACCCCGTGGCCTCGTCAAGGGAAGTACTATGAAGGTCCCAAGTGGTTTAGTTTACCGGGCTAGGCCTAAGGAGCTGAGAAGTGGGCGCATAATGGACATAGCACCGGTATATGGAGATAGGACAACTATTGCAAATAATCGATAGTTAGGGCATTTTAGGCACTTCAGTCACCCCATGGCCTCATCAAGGGAAGTACTATGAAGGTCCCAAGTGGTTTAGTTTACCGGGCTAGGCCTAAGGAGCTGAGAAATAGTCGCATAATTGACATAGCACCGGTATATGGAGATAGGACAACTATTGCAAATAATCGATAGTTAGAGCGTTTTAGGCACTTCAGTCACCCCGTGGCCTCATCAAGGGAAACACCATGAAGGTCCCAAGTGGTTTAGTTTACCGGGATAGGCCTAAGGAGCTGAGAAATAGTCGCATAATGGACATAGCACCGGTATATGGAGATAGGACAACTATTGCAAATAATCGATAGTTAGGGCATTTTAGGCACTTCAGTCACCCCATGGCCTCATCAAGGGAAGTACTATGAAGGTCCCAAGTGGTTTAGTTTACCGGGCTAGACCTAAGGAGCTGAGAAATAGTCGCATAATTGACATAGCACCGGTATATGGAGATAGGACAACTATTGCAAATAATCGATAGTTAGAGCGTTTTAGGCACTTCAGTCACACCGTGGCCTCATCAAGGGAAGTACTATGAAGGTCCCAAGTGGTTTAGTTTACCGGGATAGGCCTAAGGAGCTGAGAAATAGTCGCATAATGGACATAGCACCGGTATATGGAGATAGGACAACTATTGCAAATAATCGATAGTTAGAGCGTTTTAGGCACTTCAGTCACCCCGTGGCCTCGTCAAGGGAAGTACTATGAAGGTCCCAAGTGGTTTAGTTTACCGGGCTAGGCCTAAGGGGCTGAGAAATAGTCGCATAATTGACATAGCACCGGTATATGGAGATAGGACAACTATTGCAAATAATCGATAGTTAGAGCGTTTTAGGCACTTCAGTCACCCCATGGCCTCATCAAGGGAAGTACTATGAAGGTCCCAAGTGGTTTAGTTTACCGTGCTAGGCCTAAGGGGCTGAGAAATAGTCACATAATTGACATAGCACCGGTATATGGAGATAGGACAACTATAGCAAATAATCGATAGTTAGAGCGTTTTAGGCACTTCAGTCACCCCATGGCCTCATCAAGGGAAACACTATGAAGGTCCCAAGTGGTTTAGTTTACCGTGCTAGGCCTAAGGGGCTGAGAAATAGTCACATAATTGACATAGCACCGGTATATGGAGATAGGACAACTATTGCAAATAATCGATAGTTAGAGCGTTTTAGGCACTTCAGTCACACCGTGGCCTCATCAAGGGAAGTACTATGAAGGTCCCAAGTGGTTTAGTTTACCGTGCTAGGCCTAAGGGGCTGAGAAATAGTCGCATAACTGACATAGCACCGGTATATGGACATAGGACAACTATTGCAAATAATCGATAGTTAGAGCGTTTTAGGCACTTCAGTCACACCGTGGCCTCATCAAGGGAAGCACTATGAAGGTCCCAAGTGGTTTAGTTTACCGTGCTAGGCCTAAGGGGCTGAGAAATAGTCACATAATTGACATAGCACCGGTATATGGAGATAGGACAACTATTGCAAATAATCGATAGTTAGAGCGTTTTAGGCACTTCAGTCACCCCGTGGCCTCGTCAAGGGAAGTACTATGAAGGTCCCAAGTGGTTTAGTTTACAGTGCCGGGCCTAAGGGGCTGAGAAATAGTCACATAATTGACATAGCACCGGTATATGGAGATAGGACAACTATTGCAAATAATCGATAGTTAGAGCGTTTTAGGCACTTCAGTCACACCGTGGCCTCATCAAGGGAAGTACTATGAAGGTCCCAAGTGGTTTAGTTTACCGTGCTAGGCCTAAGGGGCTGAGAAATAGTCGCATAATTGACATAGCACTGGTATATTTCCTACCTGTTCCTTCATTGACCTGCATTCGGACACGGCCGGCGCTGGTATTGCTTATGTTTTGGGTCACCAGTTCTTACACATTGAAGATGATGTTAGTCCCAAACTGTTAGTTCTCTGTGTAATTACAGCTGACCTGGCAATAACGGAGTAGCAACCGTGGGCGGTCAATCATGCTCATGCTGCGTTAAAGTAATTCAATATGTATAATCCAAACATGTTTGCCATTTTTATATCAAAAGGGGGATTGTAGTATATTAGACGTGCATTACCGTACAACTTATGATGAAATGCGCAATATGTCAAAAGTCATTAAATGTGTAGCTCTTGCATTTGTTATGTGTTTCGGCAACACTGTTCATGATGATGATTGCTCTTGAGATAATGACAGCTCAGTCTTGTTCACTCGCAGCGACGGACGGACCCGATCCTACAGGCTGAGAAATAGTCGCATAATTTATATATCAAGAGTTTCCGAGTCGATTGATATATAAATCTCAAAAATCCATGATAAGGCAAGGGTTTAAAATCTTACATAATTTCGTGACGGTCCCCAGTTTTGAAATTTTCATTTTACCCCAGTATCCGAGCCTTCCCGTAGTTTACGTCAAACGGTTTCACTAGAAATGCAGTGTCACTCTTCCTTTCTCCGGGCTTGTGACCGGCGTGACTATAGTAATTTGTCAATTGATGCACGGCGGAATGTTCGTTAATTTTATCACAGCCTGTGTATTCCTTATGTTAAGTGCAGAAATTGACGATAGCTGTGCAACAATTGGCAAATAACCTTAATTATAAAATAAATGACTTTTTTTTCTTGTTTCAGCACAGTGGCCCCAAAATTATAGATCACATACATTTTATGAGCATGATACCCCGAATGATCAATAGCATACATATAATCTTGGGGCCAATGTTCCACCAAACACGTAATAGGTCAAATATTTTATAATAGTCATCGGCGGAATTACCACTATGTGTCAGCCCCAACGAACGACAAGTCAGTTCGAGACAGCAACACGTACGGACGTGTTTTTGCTCGCGCATTTTTCGAAGTGTTTTTTCTCGTTCTTTCGCTGTTTACGTTTTCGCCTGTCGCGTTGGCGTTATTTTCTCCCGGACCCGTCATGGGAGACTTGGTAGCCGATTCGGTCGCTGGAAAAGTGCCTAAGCGCACTGCTCTTGGAGGCGCAGGTAACCTCCAAGCAGCTTTTGCAGAGCAACGTGTTTTCGCCGTTGCCGCTTGATGACGCCGGCAATCCGCCGAAAAGAGGAAGAAGCAGCAATCGCAGCTGCCGCAGGTGCAACCGGAGCGGAAGGAGAAGTGCCCGCCCGTGTTTGTGAAGGGCGATCCGCCGGATTTACGCCCAAAAATTCGCCAGCTGATCGCTAAGGGGCTGAAATGTACTTTTCGGCTCTGCAGCGAGGGCGTGAAAGTGATGCCGGCCAACAGGGACCATCATCAATCCGTCGTGGAGTTCCTCGAGGTCCACAAGTATGAGTACTACACTCATGACCACCCCGGCACGAAGCCGCTCAAGGCTTTGCTGCGAGGACTTCACGACATGAAGGAGGAAGAGCTCCAAGCAGAGCTTGAAAGTTGCGGACTGAAGCCAGTAGCCGTCCACAAGATAGCTCGTCACGACAAGGCGAGGAAATATCGCGACCAGCTTTACCTGATCCATCTGGAGCA
The DNA here is from genome assembly GCF_024139115.2 of Armigeres subalbatus. Classification (NCBI taxonomy): domain Eukaryota; kingdom Metazoa; phylum Arthropoda; class Insecta; order Diptera; family Culicidae; genus Armigeres; species Armigeres subalbatus. The sequence continues at coordinate 17,627 of NW_026943284.1, read as the reverse complement.
CGGCTCCACTACCTGGAAGGACCTGAAGCTGGTTGGCGTTATAAATTACACCGTCGTTGACTGGGAGCGGTATCGGCCAGTGCACCGCGATGTCACGCAATGCACCAACTGCTTCAATTTCGGGCACGGCACCAGGAACTGCCGCATGAAGCCGCGCTGCAACAAGTGTGGCGAACCCCATCCGACGGACGAGTGCGACAAAATGGAGGTGGCCGATCCCAAGTGCGCCAACTGTGGCGACAAACATCGGGCCACCACAAAGGGCTGCCCAAAGCGAGCCGAGTTCCTGGAAATCCGGAAGAAGGCTTCCACCAGGACCATTCCGAAGAAGAACCGTGTTCCTGTAATCAACGAGGTGAACTTTCCAGCTATCCCGGCTCCCCGTCGTGTGATTCCAATACTCCCACCGCTACAGCCGCACAAGCGACTGGCAGCGGCAGCTGCATCGGTCCAAGCTCCAGCATCGTCGGCACCATCCACCAGCGAATGGCTCCGCTTCCTCCTCCTGGGTTCCGTCGGCAGTCGGAGAACGAAGCCGTCCCACCGGAAGAATCTGCCCCGCTGTACACTCCGGAGCAACTGATGCCGATCTTCGCGCAGCTCGCCACTCGACTGCGCGGCTGCAAAACCCGATTCGACCAGGTCTTCACACTTGGCATGTTCATCATTGAAAATGGCTGCTAGGGTGGGCCTGGTCAACTGGAACGCTTGCTCGCTAAAGAGCAAAACAATCGAGCTGAAGGATTTCCTTGAGGAGAAGGAAATAGACGTGGCGTTCATCACCGAAACGCACCTAAAACCGGAGGTGAACATCAACATCCCGGACTTCCGCATCGTGCGACTCGACCGGCCGACCAGGGAGGTGGTGTGGCCATCGCTCTTCGCTACAACATCAACTGTCGTCTGCTTCCAAGCTTCCAGCTCAGTGTCATCGAGGCCATCGGTGTCGAAATCACCACTTCGGTGGGCACAATCGCGCTCATCGCGGCGTACTGTCCAACGCAAGCCAAAGCCGGCGATGGATCATCGGCTGCCCTTCGGAGAGACATCGTCAAGCTGACGCGGAGGCAAGGCCAGTATATCATTGCCGGCGACTTGAATGCCAAACATCAAGCCTGGGGCAACAGTCGCGGCAATCGAAACGGCACCATCTGGAGCAACGACATGGAGGAAGGCCACTACACGATCCTGAGCCCGGATTCCCCACTCGGCTGAGTCGGTCCGGTGCCCACGCAACGCTCGACCTCTACGTAACAAACCTGAGTGACCACGTCTCGCAGCCGGTTGTATACCAGGAGCTCAGTTCGGATCACTATCCGGTGGTGGCGGAACTGGGCTCCTCGGTCAATCGGCACCAGCAGTTACGGCGGAACTACCACCGAGTGAACTGGCAGCGGTTCCAGCAGTGCGTCGATAACACCGTCGACTACGAGGTGCGTCCGGAGACGCCGGAAAGTATCGACCGCCAGCTGTGCGCTATCGAGGAGGCGATCACGGCGGCCCGAGAGCAACACGTACCGACGGCTCGGCAGGTAAGCAACTCCTTAAACATCGATACACTCACCAAAGATTTGATTCGATTGCGGAATGTCACTCGCAGGCAGTTTCAGCGTACTGGACTGCCTGAGCTTAAGGCACGCTGCAATCGAATCACAAAAAATATCAAGGCCAGAATGGTGGACCTCAAAAATAATGACTTCTCGAATAAGATCCGCACTCTCCCAGACTATGCTAAGCCGTTCTGGAAAATGACCAAAATTCTAAAATCCAAGCCTCGGCCCATTCCACCTTTGATCCCACTAGACAATAATGGCTCTAAGGATCGCTTGATAACTCCTGCAGAGAAGGTCGCTGAAATAGGTCGTCACTTCGTCAGCTCACACAATCTTGGGCAGAACATCGTCAGTCCATACGAAGCAGCCGTCAACGAGCATGCTAACAACATCCATTTGATTCCCAACGACTTCTCGGAGGAGTTGGAGATCTCAGCTGACGAATTGACGGCCTATATCAAATCGTCGAAGAACATGAAGGCCCCAGGCTTCGACAGCATCCTGAATCTCGAGCTCAAACACATGAGTGCTCCGTTCTTTGAGCACCTCTCGCTGATTTTTAATCAGTGTCTCCGGCTTAGCTACTTCCCATCGTCTTGGAAGTCAGCGAAAGTCATCCCCATCCGGAAGCCTGGGAAGGATCCTTCCTCCCCCAAAAGTTATCGACCCATCAGCCTTCTCTCAGGGTTATCCAAGCTATTCGAAAAAGCTATTCATCATCGGTTACTGGAGTCTGCCGAAAATCTCAACATCTTGCTCGAGGAACAGTTTGGTTTCCGACGCGGTCGGTCAACTGTACACCAACTGACCCGAGTTACCAACGTCCTCAGACGGAACAAGTTTGTCTCGAAAACATCCGCCATGGCCTTACTCGATGTCGAGAAGGCATTTGACAATGTATGGCATGATGGCCTGGTGTACAAACTACAACGCTACAATCTTCCCAGCTACCTGGTGAAAATCATCAACAATTACCTGTCGGCAAGGACATTCCGGGTCTCAATCAGCGGAGCGAGTTCCAATGCGCACAACATCGTCGCAGGCGTTCCCCAGGGCAGTATCCTCGAGCCCCTGCTTTTCAATCTGTTCACCTCCGACATGCCAGAACCTCCAGAAGGCGGCATTCTGTCTCTGTTCGCAGATGACACATCCATCGTCTACAACGGTAGAGTGATCAGAGCGCTAGTGGCAAAACTCCAACGAGGCCTGGATGCCCTGACAGAGTACCTCACCAGCTGGAAGATCTGTATCAACGCGGCGAAGACCCAGGTCATCATTTTCCCCCACTCCAAATCCCCTAAACTTGTTCCGCCTGGGGACTGTAAAATCATCCTCAATGGCACGACCGTAGAATGGGCCAATGAGGCCGGCTACCTTGGCTTGACCCTCGACAGCAAGCTTATTTTCAGGCAACAGGTTGACAAAACGGTGACAAAGTGTAACGTCTTGTTGAAACTACTGTACCCTTTGATCAACCGCCGGTCGTCATTGTCCCTGAAAAATAAGCTTGCTGTCTACAAGCAAATCATCCTCCCTGTGATCGAATATGGCATGCCGGTCTGGGAGAGCTGCGCTAAAACCCACCACCTCAAACTTCAACGGGTCCAAAACAAATTCCTGAGGATGATCCTCAATACCCTCCCAGGACAAGAACATCCGAGGTCCACCGTCTGGCCGGAATAAAAACCTTACATGAACGCTTTGGTGAGTGTAAAGAAAAGTTTAGGGTCCGTTGCTTGCATTCGGATCAGGCTCCAATTAGGGCGCTAGTTCCAATCTAGGTTATCAAATTTCTTATTGTAAATATTAGTGTACATAGTAGTTAGGTTATCAAATTTAAAAAAAACAAACCAGCGCCTCCTAAAGGCCGTCATGATATATCATATTAACACTTAAATAACAATGTAAACATAAAAATTTAAAATTGAAGTTGGAGGGCCAAGCCGGCCGAGCACTGTACATGTAAAAAATAATTGTAGAACAGAAAATGAAACAATAAAGAAGAATTTTACTACTACTACCACTATGTATTGTTTTTAGCAATTTGGTCATAGGCAAGTTTTAGTGGCATACACACGGTATAAGGGCCATTTCATGTGAGACTGCCTGTCTCACAAAAAAGGACTATCACTTCTGCTGATACAAAGTGTTTTATGAATTGGCCTTTTTTGAGATGCTCAGTTTAATGTTGTCATGTCCTGCATAGCTCTTCTTGAGAACTATGACTTGTGTTCTGAATTTGTCATTAAATGGACATTGATCATATGTACATAGTGGTATTGTATTGAGCAATCTGTAGTGTTCTCGGAATACTAATGGGCCAAATCATCAACAAGTGTTGATGCTTACAATCAATTAAGGAAGGCTGCCCCCTCTAGGAAGTAATATTTATCTCTTTTTTTTTGTTAAAACAAAGCAAGTAAGCCATGTGAAATAATTGAAAAAAATGGCACAACTGTTAGTTGAAATGGGTGACTTATTTGTAACTGACCGGCAATATAACAAAAACAGAAACGATTACTCAGATTTGCTAAATAAACTAAAATCAAAAACGCGATACAATGCATTTTGCCTCCTAGAGCAGACCTCCTCTTTAACAGAACACAAGATTTCCTTCGTGTGTATTAGTTTTAATTTACAATTACCACTTCCAGCTTAAACAATCACTAGTTTGTCAACATTTTTTATTTTTTTGCCAAATGCTAGACCATCAAAGAATGTTTTACAATTGAAACATATGTAGTCCTCGTGAGAAGATAAACTTTCTTGTATTTCTTCTCGATTATCACAACAATGGTGAAGCCATCTGCTGCATAATTCACAATAATGCATGGCAATACCGTCATATAACCTATCGCATATGGGACATTTGTTTGTATCTATCATTAAATTTTTCAAAATCAAGTTCTGAAGTTCATCCCTCTTATGAGAAGTGATTAAAGTTTTGAATTCACCTTTTAGATGACATTCTGCATTGTGAATGACAAAAATGCCACAGTTAAAAGCGTCTGTCTGCTGCTGGCTATAAGATTGACTGACAGTCCAATCAATAGATTTCAGATTAAAAGCTATTGATACTCCATTCTTGGCATAAAAATGCAAAGCTTGTTTGAAGCTATTTAACAATGATCTTATTTTCGATCCATGATCGGAGGCAATAGAATCATAGTAGTAGAATGTTTTTATTTTGAAGTCTATTACTACTAGGAAAAAATGATTTGCCCTATAGAGTGGAGCAATTATAATATCATGACTCAGAATGTTTTCCACCGTGGAATACAAATTGCCCAAATTTACACAATCCGTCCCTTCCATGAAGAGTTTACGCGAGTCATGGATGGATAGCGAAATAAAGGATTTGACAGAAAGCTGATTCAATGTTAATCTCAGTCCAATTTCAATAATACTATCAGAAAGCCACTTATTCATTTGTAGCGTTTTAAAGTCTGCAATAGACAACATTAATAATTGTTTTTGTTTTGTTGTTTCATTATTGATGCTTAACTTTACTGAATCGTTAAAGGCCATGTAATAGTCTGGATTTCTAATGGCCATATTGTCGTAAAATAGCGTTTCACGTTTTCAGTGTAACGCCATCCATTGAAATATCTTTCACTATGGATCGCTCATACGAAGAGTTAGTCGTGTGGTGTTCAGATATCGATGGCGAGCGGATGTCGACTATTGTGTTTTGCCCAGAGACATGCAGTTTTGGTGGACTAACAGGAAGTTTCACATCAAACAAAGTGTGTGATTTTCCAAGTTTTTTGTCTTGAGAAAAGGAGAGAGCATTATGACGTCTACGTTTGAACATGTTTTGCTCGAATAAATGATCGTCTATTTGATCATACTCTTCTTCCCTAACTGCAGGGAGATTTTGGCTTCTCTTAACTGGCACTCTCTTAATGGGAGTCGATACTTTATTTCCAGCAGGGCTTGTTTTAGGTGTAACACGTCTGCTTTGTAGCGCAGTAGTAGGGATTTGTTTGGAATGAACTTCGGCACTGCAAAAATGTTCTTTTTCAAGATAATTAATTACTCTAATTATCTTTTTTCTGCCGTGACCGAATTTTAAACTCATAGTCTCAAGATATTGTTTTATTTCAGAAAATTTTCCCTCAACAGGTGCATTACTTTTTCTTATAGTTTTATCTAGCTCAGGATGAACTCCAACAGCTTGACTGAAAATAGGTATCCATAGTGGAAGTAGATATATATACCGTTTCATAAATGTTTCCAAAAACGCAAAACGCTCTGGAAAGTTGTAAACTTTTTGTTCAATTTGAGCTATTGATTTATGTAATATTTTGAAAGCGTCTTGGTAAAATGGGCTTTGTTTATACTGAGTCCTATCATTTTTGTCAACAATTTCATTTTCTGAATCGTTGGTAAAAACGATATTGTGGCTTAAGCTATTCAAATCAATGTTTAATTGTGAATAAGCCTTTTTATAGATGACATCATTTTCATTGCTCAGTAGAAAGAGACACACGTTTGACCAGTATGTTTTAAACATTTCGTAATCAACAATGTGATACATGTTGGCAATTATAATTTTTACCAACATGGTTAATTTGCTGTCGACTCCCAAAAATGATGCATTTACCAATTCATATTGTTTTTTTGTAAGATGCGCATCACAAAGATATATTAAGCAATGGTCGTATAAAACTTGCACTTGTACCTCTGTGCTGAGATCTAGCCATTTATAACATTTTATAAGGTATTGAGGAATTGTCATATTATTAAAAGTGATACTTAAAGCATGAAGGTTTGCTTTAGAGTTATCACTAACAATTCCGCTAAATGGAAATCCGTCGCTTTTGTGGCGTTTCATGTACGATGTCAAATAATATGCAAGACCTGTTTGCAAATCAATTTGCATGAGTATCAGACATAATATGATAAAAAACGGGTATTGTCACGGAACAATACTTTGGATCTTCTGAACTATTTTTCGCTCTTATTACTATTAAATTTAACTGCAGGTCCTTATCAGGAATATGCTTTCCACCCTTTTTGAATAAACTGCCAGTCGAATCCATGTGAGCCAACGGTTTGCGTTTGTTTCGTATTAATTCTCTGTGCACTACATCATGGCCTGCGTCAGAGTACATTCTAACTGCAAATGGACGAAGATCTATGCCCTGGACGAATTTTGTTTTGGATTCGTCGTATTTCTGGCAAATAGCTGTTACCGTGTCTTCATGACCATCTTCGTCAGCCAAAGCCAAATGTCTGCCATACCTTATCATAGCGGACGATTGAACTTCGACGCAATTTTTAGTTTCTTCAACTGATTCGTCAACACTAGCAACTTGCTGTTGGCGAATTTGTTTTGGAAGATCATGTAAAACCCTTTGTTTCAATCGGTCCATGGCCAATCCCTTGCAAGGCTGCGTCATTTTTTTGTGATGATTAATGGAAGTCTGATTGACATATACGTCAAAACACAGTCCTTTTTCTTGAGGAAGAGCCGCTACATACTTGAAAAGTCTGCATGGCTTTTCGTGGCGATAATGTCTGCAGTAGCCATAAATAATAATTGACTTTTTGCTGTGGTGTTGATGTTCAACACAATAAATGCAATTTTTCTCAAACTTGTTCATACAATCTCTCAAAATAGTTGTATACTTAAGTTTATCAAAGAGTCCTCCCTTTGAGGCTTTCCTTTTTGGCAGAGTGTGCAGTTTGGTCAAGATAACATATTTCAAGATCTTTTCTGTGAAAAAATCTTAGTAAATTGCGTCCAGGAATTAATTTCTGAGTCCCAAGAGACTCCAGCCATGTACGACTTTGGATTTTTTCTTTTGTTACGTCTGATGGGAGATCACTCGAGAAATTCGCATATGAGATTTCAATGTTGTGATCAGTATTGATTGCTTTCAAACATTTCTCACATGAAATCTGCCGCTTCGACGGTACAAATAACCGAAACAGTGAACGTTTTTCACAAGCAAAACATTGTCGGTCAATGAGATTATTTGTTATCATGTGTCGGACAATTTGCTCATGTATAGAGCGTCTGCGACTGGATGCGCTTATGATTTCTGGGTCACCTTTATCTTTCAGTAATGTCAGAAAACGAAAAGCGTTAAAAATTGCAAAAATTCCGCAATTGTAGCCATCCTTTTGTTTTTCGCTATTCAGACCACTTATGGTCCAAGGTTTCAAAGATAACTCGGAGGCCTTTTGAATTCCTAAGCTAGCGAAATATTTTAAACTGTCCTGAAATTTAGAAAAGTACTCTCTTTTCAATTTCATTACTTGTGAGGAATTAAGATTACTTCCTGAATCAAAGTAGTGCAAAATTCCTTGATTTGTATCCACAACAAAACAACGAATAGTGATCGTTTCTGTGGATGGGGCAAATGATTATTTCATGTTCAAGAATATTAGAAACAATATCTTGAGCATCCTGAGCAATATGCTCTTTGAAAAAATTTTGTTTCGTGAATATTCAGTGAAACATAATCGATATCGATAAACTCTGATAAAACCACTTTTAGACCGGTGTCAACTGCACCGGCATTTAACCAATTTTGATCAAAAAGGGTGGAAATCCTCGCCCAGAATTTCCAGTTCCTGCTTATTGCAAATAATTTTGAAAAATCATTCACTGGTAAACTTCGATACATGTCTAAATCAATAGACATGTTTGGAAGTCCTTGTGCTACATCCTTACTTCCTACCGCCGAGTCGGATAGCACTGCGGTCATTTTGTCCATAACCTCCGCTTGTCCCTGAACTCCATTCTCCGGCTGATCCGAATATGGTAATCCGTGCTTCGCCTCTTTCATCATAACAGGGCTCGATAGCATTGTCGTTATTGGATCCGTATCCTCCGCCTGTTCCGGAACGACATTCTCCTGCGAATCCAAATAGATAAATCCGTGCTCTAGGCTCGAGAGCACTGCGGTGATTGGATCCATATCATCTGCTTGACCTGGAACGACATTTTCCGCTTGTTCCATATAGTCCTGCTTCGAATAAATAGATCCGTGCTCCGCTTCTTTCATCATAGCAGGGCTCAATAGGAATGCGGTTATTGGATCCATATCCTCCGCCTGTCCCGGGACGACATTCTCCTGCGGATCCGTATAGATAAATCCGTGCTCTGGGCTCGATAGCACTGCGGTGATTGGATCCATATCCTCCGCCTGATGCGGAACGATATTTTCCGCTTGTTCCATGTAGTCCTGCTCCGAATAAATAGATCCGTGCTTGGCTTGCTCCATCATCGGACTCGAAACGATCTTTTCCGGGACAGTATTTTCCGTCGGATCTATATCAGGTTGCGATGCCGCAGAGCGCAATACTTGCTCTGGTTGACCATGAGAGAACATCCGTGTTGTGCGAATGCTCTCTATAAGATTTCTGAGGCGCTTTTCATTACGCCTTGCGAATTGTATTTGAGCCGACATGCCAAGTGCACGAAAGGCTCCGACGTCTTTTAAAATAAGACGGTTATCTAGCCAAGACATTCCGTACTTGGATTCGCAATATTCTTGCAGAATTTTCTGCATTTTCACTGCAGTGAGTTTCTTTCCCATTTTGTTTCAATGATTGTTGTCACAGCTGAAAATAAATTAAGATACCACTTATTGTACCGCACCATTTATTGTTTTGAATATCATAACAAAAACCCAGATAAATCCACCTAGCGGAGATGATGCCTTCCTCGTATAAACAATAGTATTTTGATCATAGCTTTCGAACCCATAGACCGATCTGGTCAAATTTCAATAGGAAACAATGGGACACAATTTTGCGTCGAATGCAACCTATTGCAAGCAAAGCGGTTGAGGATAAGTTCCTCTTTTGCAACATTTTGTTGGGTGGTTGCGCACACACACACACACACACACACACACACACACACACACACACACACACACACACACACACACACACACACACACACACACACACTGCGAAATGGTGAGTTGACATCTGGGAAGGAGCGACCAACACAGCTCTGGTCCTCACAAGTTCCAATCTCACGCTTCCACGAGTCTTCCGAAGACAATCGACCGCCAGCTAAGGGTTTTGTACTTAGTTGGAAGTGCAGCCGTTTAGGCTCATTTAACTCCAATTCCCCCACACAATATTTCAAATGCTTGTAATTGTAACGATTTCTCGAATCGCAATTGGCAGTTATATATGCACAGCGGCTATTCTCATGTGAACATGTCCAAATAATTGATTGTGCTAGATTTCATTGACCGGAGAGCATGTAAAGGCCATTTTACCCCAATTTCCTGGACGATGTATCAAATGTTGGTATTCTTCAGTATTTTCTCAAATCGTAATTGGCTACGGTATATGAACAAAAGCTTTCCGAATGTAAAATGACCAAAGAATCGATTGAGCTTGGTTTCATTCACCGGAGGGCATGTTAAAGGGCGTTTTACCCCAATTCTCTGAACGATTTATCAATTGTTGGTATTCTTCAGCATTTTCTCAAATCGCAATTGACAGCGGTATATGAACACAAGCTTTCCAAATGTAAAAGATCATAGAATCGACTGGGCTTGGTTTCATTGACCGAAGGGCATATGAAAGGCCGATTTACCCCAATTCTCTGAAGGATATGTCAAATGTTGGTATTCTTCAGCATTTCCTCAAATCGCAATTGGCTGCGGTATATGAACAAAAGCTTTCCTAATGCAAAAACGACCAGAGAACCGATTAAGCTTGGTTTCATTGACCGGAGGGCATGTAAAAGGCCGTTTGACCTCAATTCTCTGAACGATATGTCAAATGTTGGTATTCTTCAGCATTTCCTCAAATCGCAATTGGCTGCGGTATATGAACAAAGGCTTTTCTGATGTAAAAATGACCAGAAAATCATTGATCAATCCACCTATGATGGTGTTTTTTTTCGAGCAGTATTAAATATATTTCACGTATTTCATTTTTGCCTTTCTCGTATACAAAGTATACGTAAAGGCTATATATTCGCACAAAAACAAACTTTTTATCGGAGGCCTGGAGACTCATAGTGTTATATACCGATCGACTCAGCTCGACGAATTGAGGTGATGTCTGTGTGTGTATGTGTATGTGTGTGTGTATGTATGTGTGTGTGTATGTGTATGTGCGCAAAAGTTCGCAAAAGTCTAGCTCATTTTTAGGAACTTACCCTCAACCGATTTGCTCGCAACAAGTTGCATTCGACGCAGAATTATGTCCCATTGTTTCCTATTGAAAATTGGGCGGATCAGACTATGGGATTCAGAGTTATGGTCAAAATACATTTTTGCCTTTCTCGTACAACAAAGTTGTACCGAAAGGCTATCATTTCACTCCGAAGACGAACTTTTTATAGAAGGCTCGTAGACCCATAGTGTTATATACCAATCGACTCAGCGCGACGAGCTGAGCACATGTGTGTCTGTGTGTGTGTGTGTGTGTGTGTGTGTGTGTGTGTGTGTGTGTGTGTGTGTGTGTGTGTGCGTGTGTGTGCACAAAAGATAAAAATTCTAACCAACTTTTCATATAGTAATCCTCAACCGATTTTCTCGTAACAAAATGCATTCGGAAGGTGGTAAAGCCTTGTAGATCGCTATCGAATTTAATAACAATCGGTCTTTGCGTTTTAAAAGTTATGAAGAAAATGGTGTACGGAACCAAAAGGTTGGTGTCTTGGCTAAATGCGAGAAAGGCAGTATCACTACTAGGTGTATTAAATTGGGTTTTGACGCATAGAAGAGGATCAATAGCACGTTATAGAAATATATCTCATTAGTTTACATTTATTTGCTCCACTAATACGGTTTGTGGATCGAATGAGTGCAAATTTTGTCAGTGGTCCAAGGGCGAAAGTTCTGCGAAGAGACTGAACTGAACCGGCAATTGGGTTTTTGAGGGGTATTGAGATTATTACATATCTTGAATCTATTATAAAAACTGAGCATGAATCCAATGGGTCAGAAGGACATTTGAGGTCGATTTGTGCAATGTACCTAAGTTAACTTGAATTAATTGAATTCAATATGAAATAATTGACTTTTTAATTCATTAATTCAATTAAAATTACTTTCATCGAGGTACGTTGGCATGCCATGCAATTGTGACAAACTTGGAGTATCCTAGAATGTCCCCCATGGATCAGAAGGACATTTGAGGTCGATTTGTGCAATGGACCTAAGTTAACTTGAATTAATTGAATTCAATATGAAATAATTGACTTTTTAATTCATTAATTCAATTAAAATTACTTTCATCGAGGTACGTTGGCATGCCATGCAATTGCGACAAACTTGGGGTATCCTAGAATGTCCCCCATGGGTCAGAAGGACATTTGAGGTCGATTTGTGCAATGGACCTAAGTTAACTTGAATTAATTGAATTCAATATGAAATAATTGACTTTTTAATTCATTATTTCAATTAAAATTACTTTCATCGAGGTACGTTGGCATGCCATGCAATTGTGACAAACTTGGAGTATCCTAGAATGTCCCCCATGGGTCAGAAGGACATTTGAGGTCGATTTGTGCAATGTACCTGAATTAACTTGAATTAATTGAATTTAATATGAAATAATTGACTTTTAATCAATTAATTCAATTAAAATTATTTTTATCGAGGTACGTTGGCATGCCATGCAATTGTGACAAACTTGGAGTATCCTAGAATGTCCCCCATGGGTCAGAAGGACATTTGAGGTCGATTTGTGCAATGGACCTAAGTTAACTTGAATTAATTGAATTCAATATGAAATAATTGACTTTTTAATTCATTATTTCAATTAAAATTACTAAATAAACTAAATAAAATAAACTAAACCACTTGGGACCTTCATAGTACTTCCCTTGATGAGGCCACGGTGTGACTGAAGTGCCTAAAACGCTCTAACTATCGATTATTTGCAATAGTTGTCCTATCTCCATATACCGGTGCTATGACAATTATGCGACTATTTCTCAGCCCCTTAGGCCTAGCCCGGTAAACTAAACCACTTGGGACCTTCATAGTGTTTCCCTTGATGAGGCCACGGGGTGACTGAAGTGCCTAAAACGCTCTAACTATCGATTATTTGCAATAGTTGTCCTATCTCCATATACCGGTGCTATGTCAATTATGCGACTATTTCTCAGCCCCTTAGGCCCTGGCCAGTAAACTAAACCACTTGGGACCTTCATAGTGTTTCCCTTGATGAGGCCACAGGGTGACTGAAGTGCCTAAAACGTTCTAACTGCCGATTATTTGCAATAGTTGTCCTATCTCCATATACCGGTGCTATGTCAATTATGCGACTATTTCTCAGCCCTTAGGCCTAGCCCAGTAAACTAAACCACTTGGGACTTTCATAGTGTTTCCCTTGATGAGGCCATGGGGTGACTGAAGTGCCTAAAACGCTCTAACTATTGATTATTTGCAATAGTTGTCCTATCTCCATATACCAGTGCTATGTCAATTATGCGACTATTTCTCAGCCCCATAGGGCTACCCCTCTAAACTAAACCACTTGGGACCTTCATAGTACTTCCCTTGATGAGGCCACGGGGTGACTGAAGTGCCTAAAACGCTCTAACTATCGATTATTTGCAATAGTTGTCCTATGTCCATATACCGGTGCTATGTCAGTTATGCGACTATTTCTCAGCCCTTAGGCCTAGCACGGTAAACTAAACCACTTGGGACCTTCATAGTACTTCCCTTGATGAGGCCACGAAAGGTGTTGACTGAAGTGCCTAAAACGCTCTAACTATCGATTATTTGCAATAGTTGTCCTATGTCCATATACCGGTGCTATGACAATTATGCGACTATTTCTCAGCCCTTAGGCCTAGCCCAGTAAACTAAACCACTTGGGACCTTCATAGTGTTTCCCTTGATGAGGCCACAGGGTGACTGAAGTGCCTAAAACGTTCTAACTGCCGATTATTTGCAATAGTTGTCCTATCTCCATATACCGGTGCTATGTCAATTATGCGACTATTTCTCAGCCCCTTAGGCCTAGCCCGGTAAACTAAACCACTTGGGACTTTCATAGTGTTTCCCTTGATGAGGCCATGGGGTGACTGAAGTGCCTAAAACGCTCTAACTATTGATTATTTGCAATAGTTGTCCTATCTCCATATACCAGTGCTATGTCAATTATGCGACTATTTCTCAGCCCCTTAGGCCTAGCCCGGTAAACTAAACCACTTGGGACCTTCATAGTGTTTCCCTTGATGAGGCCACGGGGTGACTGAAGTGCCTAAAACGTTCTAACTGCCGATTATTTGCAATAGTTGTCCTATCTCCATATACCGGTGCTATGTCAATTATGCGACTATTTCTCAGCCCCTTAGGCCTAGCCCGGTAAACTAAACCACTTGGGACTTTCATAGTGTTTCCCTTGATGAGGCCATGGGGTGACTGAAGTGCCTAAAACGCTCTAACTATTGATTATTTGCAATAGTTGTCCTATCTCCATATACCAGTGCTATGTCAATTATGCGACTATTTCTCAGCCCCTTAGGCCTAGCCAGTAAACTAAACCACTTGGGACCTTCATAGTGTTTCCCTTGATGAGGCCACGGGGTGACTGAAGTACCTAAAACGTTCTAACTGCCGATTATTTGCAATAGTTGTCCTATCTCCATATACCGGTGCTATGTCAATTATGCGACTATTTCTCAGCCCTTAGGCCTAGCCCAGTAAACTAAACCACTTGGGACTTTCATAGTGTTTCCCTTGATGAGGCCATGGGGTGACTGAAGTGCCTAAAACGCTCTAACTATTGATTATTTGCAATAGTTGTCCTATCTCCATATACCAGTGCTATGTCAATTATGCGACTATTTCTCAGCCCCTTAGGCCTAGCCCGGTAAACTAAACCACTTGGGACCTTCATAGTACTTCCCTTGATGAGGCCACGGGGTGACTGAAGTGCCTAAAACGCTCTAACTATCGATTATTTGCAATAGTTGTCCTATGTCCATATACCGGTGCTATGTCAGTTATGCGACTATTTCTCAGCCCCTTAGGCCTAGCACGGTAAACTAAACCACTTGGGACCTTCATAGTACTTCCCTTGATGAGGCCACGGTGTGACTGAAGTGCCTAAAACGCTCTAACTATCGATTATTTGCAATAGTTGTCCTATGTCCATATACCGGTGCTATGTCAATTATGCGACTATTTCTCAGCCCCTTAGGCCTAGCCCGGTAAACTAAACCACTTGGGACCTTCATAGTACTTCCCTTGATGAGGCCACGGGGTGACTGAAGTGCCTAAAACGCTCTAACTATCGATTATTTGCAATAGTTGTCCTATGTCCATATACCGGTGCTATGTCAGTTATGCGACTATTTCTCAGCCCCTTAGGCCTAGCACGGTAAACTAAACCACTTGGGACCTTCATAGTACTTCCCTTGATGAGGCCACGGTGTGACTGAAGTGCCTAAAACGCTCTAACTATCGATTATTTGCGGTAGTTCTCCTATGTGCGTATACCAGTGCTATGTCAATTATGCGACTATTTCTCAGCCCCTTAGGCCTAGCCCGGTAAACTAAACCACTTGGGACCTTCATAGTACTTCCCTTGATGAGGCCACGGGGTGACTGAAGTGCCTAAAACGCTCTAACTATCAATTATTTGCAATAGTTGTCCTATCTCCATATACCAGTGCTATGTCAATTATGCGACTATTTCTCAGCCCCTTAGGCCTAGCCCGGTACACTAAACCGCTTGGGACCTTCATAGTACTTCCCTTGATGAGGCCACGGGGTGACTGAAGTGCCTAAAACGCTCTAACTATCGATTATTTGCAATAGTTGTCCTATCTCCATATACCAGTGCTATGTCAATTATGCGACTATTTCTCAGCCCCTTAGGCCTAGCCCGGTAAACTAAACCACTTGGGACCTTCATAGTGTTTCCCTTGATGAGGCCACAGGGTGACTGAAGTGCCTAAAACGCTCTAACTATCGATTATTTGCAATAGTTGTCCTATGTCCATATACCGGTGCTATGACAATTATGCGACTATTTCTCAGCCCTTAGGCCTAGCCCGGTAAACTAAACCACTTGGGACCTTCATAGTGTTTCCCTTGATGAGGCCACAGGGTGACTGAAGTGCCTAAAACGTTCTAACTGCCGATTATTTGCAATAGTTGTCCTATCTCCATATACCGGTGCTATGTCAATTATGCGACTATTTCTCAGCCCCTTGGGCCTACCCCGGTAAACTAAACCACTTGGCTCTTTCAGAGTGTTTCCTTGATGAGGCCATGGGGTGTCTGAAGTGCCTAAAACGCTCTAACTATTGATTATTTGCAATAGTTGTCCTATCTCCATATACCAGTGCTATGTCAATTGTGCGACTATTTCTCAGCCCCTTAGGCCCTAGCCCGGTAAACTAAACCACTTGGGACCTTCATAGTGTTTCCCTTGATGAGGCCACGGGGTGACTGAAGTGCCTAAAACGTTCTAACTATCGATTATTTGCAATAGTTGTCCTATCTCCATATACCGGTGCTATGTCAATTATGCGACTATTTCTCAGCCCCTTAGGCCTAGCCCGGTAAACTAAACCACTTGGGACCTTCATAGTACTTCCCTTGATGAGGCCATGGTGTGACTGAAGTGCCTAAAACGCTCTAACTATCGATTATTTGCAATAGTTGTCCTATGTCCATATACCGGTGCTATGTCAATTGTGCGACTATTTCTCAGCCCCTTAGGCCCTAGCCAGTAAACTAAACCACTTGGGACCTTCATAGTACTTCCTTGATGAGGCCACGGGGTGACTGAAGTGCCTAAAACGCTCTAACTATCAATTATTTGCAATAGTTGTCCTATCTCCATATACCAGTGCTATGTCAATTATGCGACTATTTCTCAGCCCCTTAGGCCTAGCCCGGTAAACTAAACCACTTGGGACCTTCATAGTACTTCCCTTGATGAGGCCACGGGGTGACTGAAGTGCCTAAAACGCTCTAACTATCGATTATTTGCAATAGTTGTCCTATGTCCATATACCGGTGCTATGTCAATTGTGCGACTATTTCTCAGCCCCTTAGGCCTAGCCGGTAAACTAAACCACTTGGGACTTTCATAGTGTTTCCCTTGATGAGGCCATGGGGGTGACTGAAGTGCCTAAAACGCTCTAACTATTGATTATTTGCAATAGTTGTCCTATCTCCATATACCAGTGCTATGTCAATTATGCGACTATTTCTCAGCCCCTTAGGCCTAGCCCAGTAAACTAAACCACTTGGGACCTTCATAGTGTTTCCCTTGATGAGGCCACGGGGTGACTGAAGTGCCTAAAACGTTCTAACTATCGATTATTTGCAATAGTTGTCCTATCTCCATATACCGGTGCTATGTCAATTATGCGACTATTTCTCAGCCCCTTAGGCCTAGCCCGGTAAACTAAACCACTTGGGACCTTCATAGTGTTTCCCTTGATGAGGCCACGGGGTGACTGAAGTGCCTAAAATGCCCTAACTATCGATTATTTGCAATAGTTGTCCTATCTCCATATACCGGTGCTATGTCCATTATGCGACTATTTCTCAGCTCCTTAGGCCTAGCCCGGTAAACTAAACCACTTGGGACCTTCATAGTACTTCCCTTGATGAGGCCATGGGGTGACTGAAGTGCCTAAAATGCTCTAACTATCGATTATTTGCAATGGTTGTCCTATCTCCATATACCGGTGCTATGTCAATTATGCGACTATTTCTCAGCCCCTTAGGCCTAGCCCGATAAACTAAACCACTTGGGACCTTCATGGTACTTCCCTTGATGAGGCCATGGGGTGACTGAAGTGCCTAAAACGCTCTAACTATCGATTATTTGCAATAGTTGTCCTATCTCCATATACCAATTGCTATGTCAATTATGCGACTATTTCTCAGCCCCTTAGGCCTAGCCCGGTAAAACTAAACCACTTGGGACCTTCATGGTGTTTCCTTGATGAGGCCATGGGTGACTGAAGTGCCTAAAACGCTCTAACTATCGATTATTTGCAATAGTTGTCCTATCTCCATATACCGGTGCTATGTCAATTGTACGACTATTTCTCAGCCCCTTAGGCCTAGCCCGGTAAAATAAACCACTTGGGACCTT